>NC_068450.1:41630801-41843301 GCF_023373465.1 Oncorhynchus keta
AAGTATTGTTATTCTATTATCTGCTAAGCCATTACAATTAACTGGCTATACTTATTTCACCATTTATCATAATGAGACACAATTTCAAATCTATTTATCGTAATATACATACCTCATGAGAGCCAGTTTCATCATAGCGCTTGATGGTTTTTGCGACTGCACTTGAAAGTTCTTGAAATTTTCCACATTGACTGACCTTCATGTCTTAAAGTAATGATGGACTGTCGTTTCACTTTGCTTATTTGAGCTGTTCTTGACGTAATATGGCGCACTGGCAAGGAAAGAAATTCCACAAGTGAACTTTTAACAAGGCACACCTGTTCATTGAAATGCATTGCAGGTGACTACCTCATGAAGCTGGTTGAGAGAATTTCAAGTGTGCAAAGCTACTTTGAAAAATCTCAAATCTCAAATATATTTTTATTTGTTTAACACTTTTTTGGTTACATGATTCCATATGTATTATTTCAGTGTTGAGGTCTTCACTATTATTCTACAATGTAGAAAATGGTAAAAATAAAGAAAACACCTTTGAAAGAGTAGGTGTGTCCAAACGTTTGACTGGTACTGTATGTATGTATGTATGTATGTATGTATGTATGTATATATATATATATATATATATATATATATATATATATAGATAATCATGTTTTTTACTGCACTGGGTTCCAGTCTCTTGCTGTTTGACAGACAGTTGGACTGAAATTTTCTATATAGGTTTGAAACCCAGTCAAGCTATCCCCTGCATTCACTACACTACATTTGTCATGCTACAATGCTAATGTACAAAGGTGCATGTGATGAATGTGAATATAATCTTTTTCCATTCTCGATAAATTGCTCTGTACTTGGATGTGCAAGGCTGTGAAAGACACAGTGGGGAAATTAGGGACAGTTTGTACAGAATTGTGTATCAATGAAACAGGTCAAAAAGATTAAGATTAGAAGAGAGTTGTTTACTTTAGAAGGTGCCCTAATCAGCTTTACGGGACACCGTATCATCTGATGTGTATGAAGTATAATTCTGTATATGCATGGGTTTATTAAGCCTAACTGCCCAAGATGAAGTAAACCCAATTTTATTTTTTCTTTCATCTGATGGAATATCCACTACCAAGTTTTTGTTTTACAGGTTTATCAATGATTCTGTATCTCTCCCTTTGAAAGGCTTCCCGAGACAGTTTCCTTAGGAGAGCAGTAGGACAAGACAGTAACTACTACCAATTGGATACCACAAAATTGGGGTGCTTTTTTTTTAAAGCACCCGGATCCAGATGTGAAGGGACCTCCCAAATTAAACGTTCACTACGGCCCTTCACCACTTTTACTGTGAGACTGGGGGCGTGCTCGGTCCTCCTTTTCCTGTAGTCTACAATTATCTCCTTTGTACTGATCATGTTGAGGGAGAGGTTGTTATCCTTGCACCACACTGCCATGTCTCTGACCTCCTCCATATAGGCTGTCTCATCGTTGTCGGTGATCAGGCCTACCACTGTTGTCTTGTCGGCAAACTTAATGATTTTTTATTTTATTTCACCTTTATTTAACCAGATAAAGCAAAGCAGAGTTTGGATTGGTCTGCCATATAGCACTCTTCTGTCTATTTGAGCTGGTCACTAGGTAATTCTGCAAGTATCCATTTCTGTTTCAGAGCACTCTCGTCTGTGTGCCAGAGTGCAGAATAACTCGTGAATTTATGACGCTCAACACCAGTTGAATATGGCCGATGTCAGTAAACGTTGGCAAAAAAAGCATCATTAAATTGTTGCTAGGAGCACAGTTAGTCACCAACAATCTGGATAACATGAAAACAGCCTAACCAGCTCTGCTAGGGTGAGTGAAATGGTCAGAGTTTGGGTGGGGGCTAAAGCTTAAGATGATTCTTATGGCATTGTACACAGTCAATTTGAACCAGAGTGACTTGACACAACAACAGGCCAAGCAATGGAAACGACACAGGACGTCTTATTTAATGAAAGGAGTTGCAGTCTGCCGTGAAGCATTCATCCATGTATAAGGGTAAGAGTCTAGCTACAGTTTCAGATACCATATGTTTCTAATTTGGTCAGAAAGTTGTTTTCATTGCAAATGAAAGCATAGTGTTAGCTAGCTAGCTGACATTAGATGGCTGGCTCGCTAGCTAACATTACGTTTATGATCTGTGTGTAGTAATGTTATCTCAGAATGCCATTTCGCATGGCTAGTTATAGCCTAATGATACCTATTTGGTTAACTTTAGCTAGCTATGACAATCGGTTTGTATTACTAGTACTCTATGGATTGGGGATTATTGTTCATGGTTTAGGTAGCTAGCTAGCTCCATGTATAAAGAAAATACCAAGTTAAAGCTAACACAATCGGTTTGTAATGCTAGTACTCTATTGATTATGGTTCATTGTTTAGCTAGCATGTCTAAATCAAAGACTCCACTTTTCCAGATGTTTACATGACCTATCAAGTTAGGCAGGTGTGTCTGACGGTGATTATGGCTGTCTATTGTATAATAATGGCAAATAATTGTACCTGGAATTTGTCTTTCAGCATCAATAGAACACACCTGGCTAACACATCTGACATGTTGGGACGGTAGGGTAGCCTAGTGGTTAGAGCATTGGACTAGTAACCAGAAGGTTGCAAGTTCAAATCCCCAAGCTGACAAGGTACAAATCTGTTGTTCTGCCCCTGAAATAAGATTTTGTTCTTAATTAACTGACTTGCCTAGTTAAATAAAGGTAAAAAATACAATTAATGATGGCTGCTGTTTTATTTGCTCTTATTAACCAATCGGGCTATTTTCTTATTTTTTTGCATTGTTTGTCAATTATTTTGTACAAAATGTTGCTGCTACTGTGTCTTATGACTGAAAAGTGCTTCTGGACATCAGAACAGCGATTACTCACCTTGAATTGGACAAATAATTGTTCTTTAATGAGTCAGACGGGAAGGATATACTCCAAACACCCAGACAGGCCCTCATCCCCGTCATTCGCAGGAAAAAGAAAGAGATTTTGCGGATGGAGTTTGGGGTGCCTTGTTGAGAATCAGGCGACGAGTGGCTAATCTGACATTGCCATGGTCCGTCTCTCCACACAACCGTGACAAAGGTGCAGTGTGATTAAAGGTTGTCCTTGGGCTTTCTGTGGGGTGCGAACCCTGGCGTCGTCGAGGTCCTCCCTATTTTCCTTCCGTCTGCCGCCAAGGAAGAGTTTCGCATCCTCTCATGTCCTCCCAAGTCCAAAACCTCCTCACCTCATATTCACGGTGCTTGGTCCTTTGTTGGTGGGATCTTCTGTCACGGTTGTGTGGAAGAGACGGACCAAGACGCAGCTTGATTAAAGTTCCACATATTTATTGACGCGAAACTTCCAAACAAAAAGATACAAACAACGATCCGTGACATCAAAGGTGCCACATGCACTAACTCAAAACAAGATCCCACAAAACACAGTGGGAAAATGGCTGCCTAAATATGATCCCCAATCAGAGACAACAATTAACAGCTGCCTGTGATTGGGAACCATACCAGGCCAACATAGAAATAAAACAACCTAGATTACCCACCCTAGTCACACCCCGACCTCACCAAAATAGAGAATAAAAAGGTTCTCTATGGTCAGGGCGTGACAGCCCTCCGTACTGTTGGCCAACGTTCAATCGCTGGAAAATAAATGGGCCAAACTAAAAGCACGTATATCCTACCAACGTGACAATAAAAACTGTTATCTTATGTTTCACCGAATCGTGATTGAACGACGACATTAATAACATACAGCTGGCAGGTTATACACTCTCGGCCGGATAGAACAGCAGCCTCTGGTAAGACACGGGGTGGCAGCCTATGTATATTTGTAAACAGCTGGTCCACGATATCTAAGGAAATCTGGAGGTTGTGCTCGTCTGAGGTAGAGTATCTCATGATAAGCTGTAGATAAGCTGTAGTTACCTAGAGAGTTTATCTGTATTTTTCGTAACTGTCTACATACCACTACAGACTGATGCTGGCACTAAGACTGCACTCATTGAGCTGTATACCGCCATAGGCAAACAGGAAAACGTTCATCCAGAGCCGCCAGAAGCAAACAGGAAAATGCTCATCCCCGCTCCTAGTGGACAGGGAATTTAATGCAGCATGCGCTGACAAACTGGCAAGCGTCTTCACTGACATTTTCAACCTCTCCCTGTGCGAGTCTGTAATACCAACATGTTTCAAGCAGACCACAATAGTCCCTGGCCCAAGAACAGAGAAAAATAACACCTATGTGAGAATACTATTCATTGACTACTCCTCAGCAGTCAACACCATAGTGACCTCAAAGCTCATCACTAAGCTAAGGACCCTGGGTCTAACCACGTCCCTCTGCAACTGGATCCTGGACTTCCTGGCGGGCCGCCCCCAGGTGGTAAGGGTGCGTGTTCAGTCCCCATCCTGTTCTCCCTGTTCACTCATGACTGCACGGCCAGGCATGACTTCAAGTTTCCGATGACACAAGAGTCGTAGGCCTGATCACCAACAACGATGAGACAGTGTATAGGGAGGTCAGAGATCTGGCCGTGTGGTGCAAGGACAACAACCTCTCCCTCAACGTGATCAAAGCAAAGGAGTGAATTGTGGACTACAGGAAAAATTGTGGACTGAGCACGCCCCCATTATCATCGACTGGGCTGAAGTGGAGCAGGTTGAGAGCTTCAAGTTTCTTGGTGTCCACATCACCAACAAACTAACATGGTCCAAGCACACCAAGACAGTCATTAAGAGGGCATGACAAAACCTAATTCCCTTCAGGAAACTGAAAAGATTTTACACGGGTCCTCAGATCCTCAAAAGTTTTTACAGCTGCACCATCGAGATTATCCTGACGGGTTGCATCACTACCTGGTGTGGCAACTTCTCGGCCTCCGACCGCAAGGCACTACAGATGGTAGACCATACGGCCCAATACTTCACCGGTGCCAAGCTTCCTGCCATCCAGGACTTCTATACCAGGCGGTGTCAGAGAAAGGCCCCAAAGATTGTCAAAGACTCCAGCCACATGGCAAGTGGTACCGGAGCACCAATACTAGGTCCAAGAGGCTTCTAAACAGACTCCTGAACATCTAATCAAATGGCTACCCAGACTATTTGCATTGTCCCCCCCTTCTACGCTGCTGCTGCTCTCTGTTATTATCTTTGCATAGTCACTTTAATAACTCTAGGTACATGTACATATTACCTCAATACCAGTGCCCCCTGTATAAAGCCTCGCTATTGTTATTTTACTGCTGCTCTTTAATTACTTTAATTACTTTTTTTACTTTTATCTCTTTTCTTTTTTTTGTGGTATTTTCATAATATCTGCATTGTTGGTTAAGGGCTTGTAAGTAAGCATTTCACTGTAAGGTTTACTGTTGTATTTGATGCATGTGACAAATACTATTTGTTTTGACTCACCTCCACCAGTCATTCAAGGAGAATGGTCTAATGCCTCCCATCAAAAAGAAAGCTGGTCCAAGCAAGCGCAGCTTACACCTGAAGCATGAGGACTTGCAGCGAGTGGTGAAACTTCATTAACAACTACACAGAGGATAATGCAATAGTGTTACCAGGACGCCACACAGGGACACAAACACTTTGGTGCAAAGCTGCTGTCATCCCATGTGACAAAAGCAGCAGTGTGGCGTCTCTACAAGGAATGGAACACTTGGTATGTAAAGCATAAACAACACGTTGTCATTATTTAACTGACCAACATGACTGGCACTACTTTGATTGATCTCACATTACTTCTGTATTTTCCAGAGGTATGTGTAGTCAGGCTGTGTGTTATCATTTTAACTTCCAATTTCCAAGATTATGTTTCTGTATGCAGTGCTGCTGCTCTGCACATTTGTAGGTAAGTGAAACTTACCTGATAACGATGCATTACAAAATTATATCACGTTTTACATTACATTTTCTTTTCATTAACTTATCTTAATGTTCTTTTGTTGTTTGCAGGTGCACTATCATTCTGACCCTATGCAGCCAGGTCCCATCTACTTTTTAACTCCTCGCAAGTGTGGCTTGTTTGGTGTCTGCTGTGAAGGAATACCACAACAAGTCAACTACTTGATTGATGTAGGCATGTCATCCAGCAAAGGCAGCAGCGCAGTCATCAACTACATGCACCATTTCTTCACCAACCACGGAGTTGTGGAAACATGTGTGGACCTGAATTGTGATAACTGCAGTGGCCAAAACAAGAACACGTTTGTGCTCTGGTATTGTGCCTGGCGGACCATACACATACTCCAACACAGTCTGGGAGGATGGTACAGTGCTGATGGAAAGCAATGGCTGGCAACAACACCTGACTCCGTACTTTAGGCCACTGCCACAGTTCAAGCAGTACCAGCGCTTCAGGTGAATATAATTTTCATTGCATGAATGATGAATTGGTGTTGTAATGTCTTATTTAAAAAATATATATTTCCTGTTTTACAGCTTCCATGCTCTGGAGCCTGGTGTTGTTGTCGCCAAGGAGCATTCGAACTCAGTTGGGACCAGGTTTCAGCTGCTGCTAAACGCTGACATCCTTCGAGAGGAAGGTCTGCCTGCACCACCTGGACTGGACACAGCTAGGCAAACGTATCTTTTTGAGAAGATCAAGGAGTTTTGCGACGAAGAGGCTATGGACATCGCATGCCCTGCACCAAAGTCAAGGGCAGGATAGAAACAGGCTCTCCGAATATAGATTTCCTTGTTCATGCGTGGGTCAGACGGACCAGTCATCAGCACTATCTGCAGTGCCTCTATTCAAATTACTCTCTCCTAACACACACGCCATACGTTGCTGCTACACATTTTTTTTATCCTGCTGCTCAGCCACTTTACCCCTGACTGTATGCATATAACTACCTCATCTATCACTATCGTTATTGATATTGTTCGTGCACATACTGTATATTTTATTTATATTGACATGATCTATTTTTGATATTGCTACTATGCAAGTAACCATTTGGCTGTACCGTTTACACCTTCTGTAGAGACCCATCCACTTGCAAGACAAAAACTGATATATAAAATGAATACTGATATGTGTGGTCATAACAGGATTTTGTGACATACGACACAGACTCACAAAACAAAAATGCTTCGTTTGTGAGTTATGTCTGAGTGTTGGAGTTGTGCCTCTGGTTATCCGTCAATAAAAATAAATAAAAACAATTGGGTCTTATTTAAGAAATTTGAAAAGATTTCTACTTACTTTTGATACTTACTTCAGTATTTATATTTTTGGCAACTTTTACTTCACTACATTCCGAAAGAAAATAATGTACTTTTAACTCCATACATTTTCCCTGACACCCAAAAGTAATCGTTACATTTTGACAGGAAAATTGTCCCATTCAGAAATTTATCAAGAGAACATCCCTGGTCATCCCTACTGCATTTGATCTCACTAAACACATGCTTCGTTTGTAAATGTCTGAGCGTTGGAGTGTCCCTGGCTATCCGTCAATGAACAAAAATTTAAAAAACTATTTGGTTCATCTGGATTACTATAAGGAATTTCAAATGATTTATGCTTTTACTTTTGATACTTAAAGTATTTGGTTTTAAAAATACTTTACTCAAGTAGTATTTTACTGGGTGACTTTTACTTCAGTCATTTTCTGTTGAGGTATCTTTACATCTGGACACTTTCTGTTCATCTGAAATTTTTCCTTATTGTAGGCTACTACCACTTTTAGTCTTAATCTTTACTACACTACTCACTGTTTAGCACATGGCCTCACATGTGAATCCTTAAAGAGATGGGCGGGGCTAAAGCTTAAGAGGGTGTGAACAATGCTGAATGGGTGTAGACAAAGGAGAGCTCTTCACCACATACCAAAATATTCCAAGGCCCTTTTCTCAAAAGTGAGTTTACAAGTTTATCAACTTTCGAAGCAGAATTACTTTCCCATTGTTCCTCAACTGTAGTGTATGATAACCTTTTCTAGCTCCGAGTCATTTATCAAATGTTAAAAAAAAAACACCATTTAACATTTTGCTACATAAGACCAATTCCATGTAAAGACTGATCTTTTTTATAATCTGCTAAACCATTACAATTACAACTGGCTACACTTATTTCACCCCTTACCGTGACTAGATACTATTCTCAGTCTAAATTGACCATAATTAGTGCTTGTAAATGTACTGTCGTAAGAGGTGTTTTAACGGTAAACATTTGAGATTTCAAATGTCTGATAGTAATATTTGTTGTATTCCCTTGTCTGTTTGCCTGTGAGCCAGTGCCACAGATGTTAGAAAATGTTGTCAAGCTATTATGTGTGTAGTAAATCTGACTAGGTTGATGTGTATGCTATTGGATGTGACTTAGTGAGTGGGTGTGATGTCTGGATAAGAGTAAGTCTATAACATGTAATGTCTAAATAAATAATAACCCAGGCAATTTGCATGGTTGAGTGTCTATGTGTGTCACATGAAGCCTTAATATTCAGGATGATAATTGTAATCCACATTGTATCACCATGATATTTGCATTATAGTTTTAATTGAAAAACACATCCCAGCATTTCCATTTCAATTGAAATTTCACATGATTATGACATTTCTATAGAGACTGCTTGACTACAGTACAACTGTATCCTTTACAATAAGTTATTATCCTGCATCATCCCTGTTCTGATATTTTCCCATTGCTTGTTGTAAACATAGACAAACATGTAGACAAATATAGACAAACAAGACATTAAATGAGAGAAAAGTTCTCAACAATAGAGAGAGAGAAGAGAGGGAGATGAGTGAAGAGAAAGAGAGAGTGAGAGATCAAGTGTGTGTGTGTGTGTGTGTGTGTGTGTGTGTGTGTGTGTGTGTGTGTGTGTGTGTGTGTGTGTGTGTGTGTGTGTGTGTGTGTGTGTGTGTGTGTGTGTGTGTGTGTGTGTGTGTGTGTGTGTGTGTGCATCCATATGTGTAAGCGAGCGTGTAATTGAGTGCGTGTGTACGCATATCAACTTCATAGTGTTCAGATATTTATTTTCGAGGACATTAAAGAACCCCCCCCACACACACAAATTGTTAAAGGGACAGTTTACAAAATTTAATTGAGTTATTCTAACCCTGTAAACTCTATATGGACCAGCTATGACAGCAGCCCGTGCTTTGTTTTTGTTTATCTGGCCACTATTTCAAATTCAAACTTTCTTGCATTTTTTGTCATTTTTGAGGTGGAACGACCCATATGGCTCTGAGGTCAGTCTGGTCCATTTGTTGAGGCTGGTCTGAAAGGTGTTTTAAAGTGTCAAGTGATTCTTAACCAAGGAATCATGCCTTAATGATATCCTGTTATTCATTGAGATGTATTACTCTTTCACGTAAACATTTCCAATATGAGAAAGTGCTGGATGTACTTCTCCAACCCCACTTTGCAATGTTATGTTCTTCAATGGAAGCTTCTTTAATATCAGATATGTACAGGGCAGTGTCCCTCGGGGCAGTTGCCTTGGGCCGTTACGCTTCTCTATTTTTACAAATGATGACAGGAACAAAATCAATTTTTGTCCTACTAATGCTGTGTTTGTATGGTCTCCACTCTAGCTTCCTACAGTTAGACTGGGTGTATGGTCAAGGAAAATGGTTTTGCTAGCGATAGCTTGAGCTGACAATGACTTGTTGATAAACACCTAAAGCCAGCATTCCATAGACAAGATGTGGTGTGTGTGACCCGAGATGAGATAGAGATAGCCTGGAAGAGTTTAGAACAATCCCTTATTGTTCTAATCATCCTGGCATCTGGGAAACTAAGCTAGAATGACTGTGTATGTGGATGATTCCACACTATACATCAGCACCCAAAGCCAGTGAGCTCAATGAATTTCTAAATCAAGAGTTGCAGTCAGTATCAGAATGGGTGATTAATAATAAATTGGTCTTAAAGGGATACTTCAGGATTTTGGAAATGAGGCCCTTTATCTATGTACTTCCCTAGAGTCAGATGAACTTGTGGATGCCATTTTTTATATCTCTGCGTTCAGTTTGAAGGAAGTCGCTAACTAGCATTAGCTCAATGACTGTGCTAATGATAGTTAGCATTGGCTCACGAAATTACTTCCAACTTTCTTTATACTGGACACAGACATAAAAATGGTTTTCACAAGTTCATATAACTCTGGGGAAGTAAATTGCCAAAATCGTGAAGTATCCCTTTAAATATAGCTAAAACTAAGACTTCTATTGGGTTCAAAACATTCGGTATGACCCAAACCTCAACTGGAGTTCTCAAAGGGTGTGACCATTGAGCAGGTTGAGGAAGCTAAACTCCTAGGTATAACATTAGATGGTAAATTATCATGGTCAAATCATTTACAGACAAAGTTGTTGTGAAGAATCCCCAAGTCCAAAATGAATTCACGGCAAAGCAAAGTTTTTTATATTGAGCCATGATCGCATGGAACTCCCTTCAATCTCCAATTACTGAAGGCAAACAGCAAAATTACCTTTAAAACAAATTCAACTCATGTAATGGCGTGAGCTGTAAGGGGACACACACATGCACATACACACTAACACATTATGCTTTCGTTGTATTGTTTATATTTTTTGTTGTATTGTTTGTAAATTGTTGTATTTTACATTTGTGTGACTTTGGTTAATTGTCATGTTTTTTTGTGGACCCCAGGAAAAGTAGCTGCTGCTTCTGCAAAAGCTAATGGGTGTTAAGGCTTTCTTCCGATGAAGGAGGCAGACCAAAATGCAGCATGGTTATTTCAATACATGTTTAATAAAACCCAAACAGCCTTATCTGGTGAAAACAAACACAGAGACAGGAACAATCACCCACTAAACAATCAAAGAATATGGCTGCCTAAATATGGTTCCCAATCAGAGACAACGATAAACACCTGCTGCCTCTGATTGAGAACCACTCCAGGTAACCATAGACTCTTCTAGACAACCCCACTAACCACAATCCCATAACCTATAAAGAAAACCCTAGACAAAACACACCACATAAAACAACGCATGTCACACCCTGGCCTGACCAAAATAATAAAGAAAACACAAAACACTAAGACCAGGGCGTGACAATGGGGATCCAAATAACAAATAATTTAAAAATAAAAGATTTCTCTGAGAACATTACATTACATTTAAGTCATTTAGCAGACGCTCTTATCCAGAGCGACTTACAAATTGGTGCATTCACCTTATGACATCCAGTGGAACAGCCACTTTACAATAGTGCATCTAAATCTTTTAGGGGGGTGAGAAGGATTACTTATCCTATCCTAGGTATTCCTTAAAGAGGTGGGGTTTCAGGTGTCTCCGGAAGGTGGTGATTGACTCCGCTGTCCTGGCGTCGTGAGGGAGTTTGTTCCACCATTGGGGGGCCAGAGCAGCGAACAGTTTTGACTGGGCTGAGCGGGAACTGTACTTCCTCAGTGGTAGGGAGGCGAGCAGGCCAGAGGTGGATGAACACAGTGCCCTTGTTTGGGTGTAGGGCCTGATCAGAGCCTGGAGGTACTGAGGTGCCGTTCCCCTCACAGCTCCGTAGGCAAGCACCATGGTCTTGTAGCGGATGCGAGCTTCAACTGGAAGCCAGTGGAGAGAGCGGAGGAGCGGGGTGACGTGAGAGAACTTGGGAAGGTTGAACACCAGACGGGCTGCGGCGTTCTGGATGAGTTGTAGGGGTTTAATGGCACAGGCAGGGAGCCCAGCCCAGTGATCCGTCATCCACACTGATATGTCTGCCAGACATGCAGAGATGCGATTCGCCACCTGGTCATCAGAAGGGGAAAGGAGAAGATTAATTGTGTGTCATCTGCATAGCAATGATAGGAGAGACCATGTGAGGTTATGACAGAGCCAAGTGACTTGGTGTATAGCGAGAATAGGAGAGGGCCTAGAACAGAGCCCTGGGGGACACCAGTGGTGAGAGCGCGTGGCGAGGAGACAGATTCTCGCCACGCCACCTGGTAGGAGCGACCTGTCAGGTAGGACGCAATCCAAGCGTGGGCCGCGCCGGAGATGCCCAACTCGGAGAGGGTGGAGAGGAGGATCTGATGGTTCACAGTATCGAAGGCAGCCGATAGGTCTAGAAGGATGAGAGCAGAGGAGAGAGAGTTAGCTTTAGCAGTGAGGAGCGTCTCCGTGATGCAGAGAAGAGCAGTCTCAGTTGAATGACTAGTCTTGAAACCTGACTGATTTGGATCAAGAAGGTCATTCTGAGAGAGATAGCGGTAGAGCTGGCCAAGGACGGCACGTTCAAGAGTTTTGGAGAGAAAAGAAAGAAGGGATACTGGTCTGTAGTTGTTGACATCGGAGGGATCGAGTGTAGGTTTTTTTTTCAGAAGGGGTGCAACTCTCGCTCTCTTGAGGACGGAAGGGACGTAGCCAGCGGTCAGGGATGAGTTGATGAGCGAGGTGAGGTAAGGGAGAAGGTCTCCGGAAATGGTCTGGAGAAGAGAGGAGGGGATAGGGTCAAGCGGGCAGGTTGTTGGGCGGCCGGCCGTCACAAGACGCAAGATTTCATCTGGAGAGAGAGGGGAGAAAGAGGTCAGAGCACAGGGTAGGGCAGTGTGAGCAGAACCAGCGGTGTCGTTTGACTTAGCAAACGAGGATCGGATGTCGTCGACCTTTTTTCAAAATGGTTGACGAAGTCATCTGCAGAGAGGGGGGAGGGGAGGATGATTCAGGAGGGAGGAGAAGGTGGCAAAGAGCTTCCTAGGGTTAGAGGCAGATGCTTGGAATTTAGAGTGGTAGAAAGTGGCTTTAGCAGCAGAGACAGAGGAGGAAAATGTAGAGAGGAGGGAGTGAAAGGATGCCAGGTCCGCAGGGAGGCGAGTTTTCCTCCATTTCCGCTCGGCTGCCCGGAGCCCTGTTCTGTGAGCTCGCAATGAGTCGTCGAGCCACGGAGCGGGAGGGGAGGACCGAGCCGGCCTGGAGGATAGGGGACATAGAGAGTCAAAGGATGCAGAAAGGGAGGAGAGGAGGGTTGAGGAGGCAGAATCAGGAGATAGGTTGGAGAAGGTTTGAGCAGAGGGAAGAGATGATAGGATGGAAGAGGAGAGAGTAGCGGGGGAGAGAGAGCGAAGGTTGGGACGGCGCGATACCATCCGAGTAGGGGCAGTGTGGGAAGTGTTGGATGAGAGCGAGAGGGAAAAGGATACAAGGTAGTGGTCGGAGACTTGGAGGGAGTTGCAATGGGGTTAGTGGAAGAACAGCATCTAGTAAAGATGAGGTCGAGCGTATTGCCTGCCTTGTGAGTAGGGGGGAAGGTGAGAGGGTGAGGTCAAAGAGGAGAGGAGTGGAATGAAGGAGGCAGAGAGGAATGAGTCAAAGGTAGACGTGGGGAGGTTAAAGTCGCCCAGAACTGTGAGAGGTGAGCCGTCCTCAGGAAAGGAGCTTATCAAGGCATCAAGCTCATTGATGAACTCTCCGAGGGAACCTGGAGGGCGATAAATGATAAGGATGTTAAGCTTGAAAGGGCTGGTAACTGTGACAGCATGGAATTCAAAGGAGGCGATAGACAGATGGGTAAGGGGAGAAAGAGAGAATGACCACTTGGGAGAGATGAGGATCCCGGTGCCACCACCCCGCTGACCAGAAGCTCTCGGGGTGTGCGAGAACACGTGGGCGGACGAGGAGAGAGCAGTAGGAGTAGCAGTGTTGTCTGTGGTGATCCATGTTTCCGTCAGTGCCAAGAAGTCGAGGGACTGGAGGGAGGCATAGGCTGAGATGAACTCTGCCTTGTTGGCCGCAGATCGGCAGTTCCAGAGGCTACCGGAGACCTGGAACTCCACGTGGGTCGTGCGCGCTGGGACCACCAGATTAGGGTGGCCGCGGCCACGCGGTGTGGAGCGTTTGTATGGTCTGTGCAGAGAGGAGAGAACAGGGATAGACAGACACATAGTTGACAGGCTACAGAAGAGGCTACGCTAATGCAAAGGAGATTGGAATGACAAGTGGACTACACGTCTCGAATGTTCAGAAAGTTAAGCTTACGTAGCAAGAATCTTATTGACTAAAATGATTAAAATGATACATTACTGCTGAAGTAGGCTAGCTGGCAGTGGCTGCGTTGTTGACACTACACT
The DNA here is from genome assembly GCF_023373465.1 of Oncorhynchus keta. NCBI lineage: Eukaryota > Metazoa > Chordata > Actinopteri > Salmoniformes > Salmonidae > Oncorhynchus > Oncorhynchus keta. The sequence continues at coordinate 41,644,869 of NC_068450.1, forward strand.
AATCAAGTCGTTCCGTTGAGTGTAATAGTTTCTACAGTGCTACTATTCGGGGGCTAGCTGGCTAGCTAGCAGTGTTGATTACGTTACGTTGCGTTAAAAGAACGACAATAGCTGGCTAGCTAACCTAGAAAATCGCTCTAGACTACACAATTATCTTTGATACAAGGACGGCTATGTAGCTAGCTATGTAGCTAGCTACGATCAAGCAAATCAAACCGTTGTGCTGTAATGAAATGAAATGAAAATGTGATACTACCTGTGGAGCGAAGCGGAATGCGACCGGGTTGTTGTTGGCTAGCTGTTAGCTGTTAGCTAGCAGTGTCTCCTACGTTAAGGACGACAAATAGCTGGCTAGCTAACCTCGGTAAATTAAGATAATCACTCTAAGACTACACACTCTAAACTACACAATTATCTTGGATACGAAGACAGCAAAGACAACTATGTAGCTAGCTAACACTACACTAATCAAGTCGTTCAGTTGAGTGTAATAGTTCCTACGGTGCTGCTATACGGTGGACGTTAGCTATGTGGCTAGCTGCAGTAGACTACGTTAGGACGACGAAATACGATAATTACGCAATTATCTTTGATACAAAGACGGCTATGTAGCTAGCTAAGAAGACATTGCTAAGATTAGACAAATCAAACCGTTGTACTATAATGAAATGTAATGAAAAGTAATGAAAAGTAATACTACCTGCGGACCGAAGTGCGAATGCGACCGCTCGCTCCAACCCGGAAGCAAAATTACCCTCGTGCAACATTGTTTCTTTCCATCATCAAAAACAGGCAAAATGTAGGTAACCTAAACTGTTGTTCTGTGGTTGGAGAGAGAGAGGCACAGAGCGAGGGAAAGAGAGAGACTACACACTACTATGATGACATAGTGCACATAAATAACTTTTGCGATTAAATTCCCATGTACCGAATAAAGAACACAAGTTAAATGAGTTTCCATTGCATTTTCAACACCACTGATGGTTGTGTAAAAAAACAAATGTTGCGTTACAGTATATCGCAAATGTGTCCACTCTGGTCTTGGCACAGGCTCTCTAGCCAACAGCTCACAGATACAGTGCGGGTAGGATAGCCTTGATGATTAGATTATGGACAAAAGATAACGATTCTTTTTATTTGTCAAAAGGCAGCCAAACATTAAGACCCGCAATATTTACTGGAAAGGAGTATCAATTACCTTGTAAAGTTCATCATCACATGTTTAATCCGTAGCCTAATAAACTGCCTTCTTTCCCAACAAGTCATAGTGAGAGGACCACACAACATGTCATGGTTTGACTCCAAGTTGACTTCGATATGATGGTTATTATATTCATATTTTTGCATTTCCATCGCCATTTCTCACAATTAATTTTACAGACGGACAAAGATCCCACCTTGTCTAGCATGTTTAGTCAACATTTGGAAAATGTGCTGTTTCATCGGGCCTGTCAGGAATTTTTTCTTATCCGACATGTATAGTTGAAGTCGGAAGTTTACATACACCTTCAAAATTCCAGATATCTATTCCTAGTAAAAATGCCCTGTCTTAGGTGAGTTAGCATCACCACTTTATTTTAAGAATATAAAATGTCAGAATAATAGTAGAGAGAATGATTTATTTCAGCTTTTTATTTCTTTGATCACATTCCCAGTGGGTCAAAAGTTTACATACACTCAATTAGTAATTGGTAGCATTGCCTTTAAATTGTTTAACTTGGGTCAAATGTTTTGGGTAGCCTTCCACAAGCTTCCCACAATAAGTTGGGTGAATTTTGACCCATTCCTCCTGACAGAGATGGTGTAAATGAGTCAGGATTGTCGGCCTCCTTGCTCGCACATGCTTTTTCAGTTCTGCCCACAGATTTTCTGTAGGAGTGAGGTCAGGGTTTTGTGATGGCCACTCCAATACCTTGACTTTGTTGTCCTTAAGCCAAGTATGCTTGGGGTCATTGTCCATTTGGAAGACCCATTTGTGACCAAGCTTTAACTTCCTGACTGATTTTGCTTCAATATATCCACAATTTTCATCATCATGATGCCATCTATTTTATGAAGTGCACCAGTTCCTCGTGCAGCAAAGCACCCCTACAACATGATGCCGCCACACCCGTGCTTCACAGTTGGTATGGTGTTCATCGGCTTGCAAGCTTCCCCTTTTTTCCTCCAAACATAACTATGGTCCTTATGGCCAAACATTTCTATTTTTGTTTCATCGGACCAGAGGACATTTCTCCAAAAAGTATGATCTTTGTTCCCATGTGCAAACCGTAGTCTGGCTATTTTATGGAGGTTTTTGAGCAGTGGCTTCTTCCTTGTTGAGCGGCCTTTCAGGTTATGTCGATATAGGACTCATTTTTACTGTGGATATAGATACTTTTGTGCCTGTTTTCTCCAGCATCTTCACAATGTCCTTTGCTGTTGTTCTGGGATTGATTTGCACTTTTTGCACCAAAGTACGTTCACCTCTAGGAGACAGAACACTTGTCCTTCCTGAGCTGTATGACGGCTGCGTGGTTCCATGGTGTTTATACTTGCGTAATATTGTATGTACAGATGAATGTGGTAACTTCAGGGATCTGGAAATTGCTCCCAAAGATGAAGGTCTGCAATTGTTTTTCTGAGGTCTTGGCTGATTTATTTTGATTTTCCCATGATGTCAAGCAAAGCGTAACTGAGTTTGAAGGTAGGCCTTGAAATACATCCTCAAGTACACCTCCAATTGACTAAAATTATGTCAATTAGCCTATCAGAAGCTTCTAAAGCCATGACATAATTTTCTGGAATTTTCCAAGCTGTTTTAAGGCACAGTCAACTTAGTGTATGTAAACTTCTGACCCACTGGATTTGTGATACAGTGAATGATAAGTGGAATAATCTGTTTGAAAACAATTGTTGGAAAAATTATTTGTGTCATGCACAAAGTAGATGTCCTAACCGACTTGCCAAAACTATAGTTTGTTAACAAGACATTTGTGGAGTGGTTGATAAACTAGTTTTAATGACACCAATCTAAGTGTATGTAAACTTCCCACTTCAGGTGCACTTTACTCGCATAAAAAGTTTGGATGGAAACCTGATTATAGTCCCAATGTCACCGGAGAAGGGCAGTGGCATCAGTGGTCCTAATTCAGCACTAACCGACCCCACCTGCGTAGCCTTTCCCTACTGTCCCTAGGGCTCAGTGATGATCTTGCAGCCCTGAGAAAGACTCTCCCAGAGAATCGATCTGATACATGAAGACTCAGCAGGGAATTATATGGGAGAGTGGTTATAGGGAACTAGATCCTTTATAGGGAGGGTTGAGATTTGACTCAGTTCAATAGTAGATCACCAGCTTGTCCTTGGATGTGAACAATTTAAGTTCAAATATGTAATTTGGTAACACTTTACATTAAGTTGCCACTATTACTATGTAACTACACAATAACTGTAGTAACAACATAGTAGTTACATGTGTTAGTATGTAACTACTTGGTAATAAGGTTTAAGCCCTATAAGTTATTACACAATTGGAAGAAGGAATGTGTAATTACACATCCACTTGCTGAAGGTTATTCCACATGTGTAATTACTGATGTTATGACAGTCGATGAAGAGGGCACAACAACACCCTTTCCTCCTCAGGAGACTAAAAAGATTTAGCATGGATCCCCAGATCCTCAAAACGATCTAGAGGTGCATCATCGAGAACATCCTGACAGTTGTCTGGTATAGCAACTGCTTGACTGTAAGGCGTGTGATAGAAAAAAAATATAAAAAAAATACCCAAAGTAGGGCAGGCGGGGTCCTGATCCCTAAGGAGAAGGATGCAGTGAACATCAGCCAATTCCGCCCAATCTCCTTACTGAATGTCGAGGGTAAAATCTTTAGGGTCATTGCCCAGAGGATGGCAGAGTACCTGCAAAGGAATGCGTATGTCGATACATCTGTACAGAAGGCAGGAATATCAGGGTTCTCTGGCTGCTTGGAACATTCCAGCATGATCTGGCACCAGATCCAAATGGCCAAGGTGGAGAAAAGGGACCTCCATGTAGTCTTCCTCGACCTCGCCAATGCATTTGGCTCTGTGCCCCATGAACTCCTGTGGTCTGGCTTCAGATTTTTCCACATACCGGACACCATCACAAACCTGGTGAAGTCGTTCTTCCAGGATCTGCAGTTCTGCTTCACCACCTCAGAGTTCACCACCTCAGGCAGTGCCTGAATGTAGGTATAATGGCGGGATGTACCATTTCTCCGTTGGCATTCACAATGGCAATGGAGGTTATCATCAGATCCTCAAAATGGGTTGCTGGTGGACAGCGAGTCGACTCTGGATTCCGCCTCCCTCCACTCAGAGCCTACATGGACGACATTACAACATTGACCACCACCGTCCCATGCACCAGGAGACTGCTCAGAAAACTCGAGAACATCAGCTGGGCCCGTATGAAGATTAAACCATCCAAGTCAAGTCCAAGTCATCCAAGTCAAGCTGCCCCTCACCAGTCTAGCAGAGGAATTCAAGTGTGCAAAAACCAGGCTCCAGATGACACTGAATGAATCTCGAGACCCAGTGGTGAGCAACAACGCGCCGACCTTGGCAACTGGGTGCAAATGGAGGCCAGGAAAAGCAGTCCAGGAGGCAACAGCAGCCCTCAGATATGCTGACATTGTGGGTCATGTTCAGCAAGGGAGAGGAGGCCTTGGGCTAACTAGCCGTGCTGCTTGGAGTAAGGCCACTGCACCAGAGTGGCGGAAGATGGTAGTGCAGGAAGTACGCCATCAGGAGGAGGCTGCAAGGTGGGCCAAGGCAGTCTCTCTTGCCAAACAGGGACAGTGGACTCGATGGGACAGTGTGGAGAAGAGGAAGATCAGCTGGAAGGATCTGTGGGCCATGTAAGCGAGGCGGTTGAGCTTTTCCATCAGAGCAACATATGACGTCCTTCCAACACCAGTTAATCTTCACCAATGGTATGTGCCCTCTGTTCCATGTCAGCCAACCTCAGGCACATTCTCACAGGGTGTAAAACAAGCCTCACCCAAGGACGCTACACTTGGCGTCACAACCAAGTCCTTAAAAAACTTGCGTCCGCCCTGGAGGACAAGCGAGCTGCCACCAACTCCCTACCACCCACAGCAGCATCACACTCCTTACGGACAAACTTTGTCCGCGAAGGGGCTAAACCACCGAAGAGCGACTCTACACCATTAGAGCGAGACCAGCTGCGCTTGGCCCGCGACTGGAAAATGCTAGCTGACATTGGCCGGCAACTTGTGTTTCCTCCGGAGATCGCAACCACCACCCTAAGACCTGACATGGTGCTCTGGTCCCGTTCGCTCAATAAAGTCTTCATCATTGAGCTCACAGTACCCTGGGTAGGACTCAGTAGATGAGGCTTATGAGCGAAAACATCTGCGCTATGCTGATCTAGCTGCCGAAGCACGGCATCATGGCTGGAACACAGAAGTCCGACCAGTGGAGGTGGGCTGCAGAGGTTTTGTGGCAACATCTACAAACAGACTGCTTAGAGACCTGGGAATTAAGGGCCAGAGCCAGCGTTCGGCAATCAAAGCTGTATCGGAGGCGGCAGAAGGCAGCAGTCAGTGGCTCTGGATGTAGAGGAAAGACCCCAGCTGGGCCCCGAAGTGAGAGGGCCAGGAGCTATGCGGTCAACAATGCTTGACTCAGGGAGGAGGATGCCCCTGCCATGCATAGTCCCATGGGATGTTGGCTATCAACAACAAGGCAACTCCTATGACTAATTGGGAATGGGACGCAAGCGTAGGATTGATCACCCTGTCGCTGGCCGCCTTTGGGGAGGGTGTATAGTGTGAAAGGCCGAAGGTACACTACTGACGATGCGCTCCCCAAATTTCACCAAGCTCACTGTTCATTAACTCTTGGAAGTGCTTGCACAAAGGATAGTAACATCTCATCCTGTGTTCTTGGAATCTGTCCTACTAATGCTGTGTTTTAATGGTCTCCACTCCTACAGTTAGAGTGGGCGTCTGGTCAAGGAAAATGTGTTTTGCCAGAGATAGCTTCAGCTGACAATGACTTGGTGATAAAAACCTAAAGCCGGCATTCCATAGACAAAATGTGGCGTGTGTGACCCGAGATAGAGATAGCCTGGAAGAGTTTTGAACAATTCTTTATTGTTCTAATCATCTGGGAAACTAAGCCTTGGTTCAGGTTGAAACGGCACCGGGTTTGGATGACCACAGGATGACGTATGATGCCCCAATCTGCATAGGAGGGGAACGGCACCTCAGTACCTCCAGGCTCTGATCAGGCCCTACACCCAAACAAGGGCACTGCGTTCATCCACCTCTGGCCTGCTCGCCTCCCTACCACTGAGGAAGTACAGTTCCCGCTCAGCCCAGTCAAAACTGTTCGCTGCTCTGGCCCCCCAATGGTGGAACAAACTCCCTCACGACGCCAGGACAGCGGAGTCAATCACCACCTTCCGGAGACACCTGAAACCCCACCTCTTCAAGGAATACCTAGGATAGGGTAAGTAATCCTTCTCACCCCCCCCCCCCTAAAAAGATTTAGATGCACTATTGTAAAGTGGCTGTTCCACTGGATGTCATAAGGTGTATGCACCAATTTGTAAGTCGCTCTGGATAAGAGCGTCTGCTAAATGACTTAAATGTAAATGTAATAGGAGGGGTGGAACCAGCAATGACTAAGCATCTTTAATGTCAGCTATATAAAAACTCTGCATTGTCTGTAAGGGCTCAGCCCAACAGTCTTATTGCAACAATTAATAACAATTAAATGAAGATGATTGTTTGAATAAATGGCAAAGTCTCTCTCAGTATGAATTTCCACGACAGGCGCTACAGAGGGTAGTGCGTACGGCCCAGTACATCACTGGGGCCAAGCTTCCTGCCATTCAGGACCTATATACTAGGTGGTGTCAGAGGAAGGCCCAAAAAATTATCAAAGACTCCAGTCACCCAAATCAGACTGTTCTCTCTGCTATCGCACGGCAGTTCCAAAAGGCTTCTTAACAGCTTCTACCCCCAAGCTATAAGAATGCTGAACAGTTCATCAAATGGGGCCCACCTACTCACTGTTTATTATCTGTGCATAGTCACTTTACCCCTACCTACATGTACAAACGACCTCGACCAACCTGTACCCCCACACATTGGTACCAGCACCCCCCTGTATATAGCCTTGTTAATATGTAATTACATTTTTTACTTTAGTTTATTTAGTAAATATTTTCTTAACTCTATTTCTTGAACTGCATTGTTGGTTAAGGGCTTGTAAGTAAGGATTTCATGGTAAGGTCTACACTTGTTGTATTCAGTGAATGTGACAATTAACATTTGGTTTGATTTTCTATTTGTTTATTTCTATGTTTTGAGGTGGCTCAATGGCTATACCGAATCAATTGTCATATAAGAACAATGTAGTTACATAGGATATACTTGTAATTATCATGTGCAGTGCCTTCAGAAAGTATTCACACCCGTTGCCATTTCCCACATTTTGTTGTTTTACAAGGTGGGATTAAAATTGATTTAATTGTTATTTATTTCTCAATGATCTACACAAAATACTCGTATGTCAAAGTGGAAGAAAACGTCTAACATTAGTAAGTCTCTCTGAGTCTTTCTGGGTAAGTCTAAGAGCTTTGCACAACTGGATTGTATAACACTTGTACATTATTCTTTTTAACATTCTTCAAGCTCTGTCAAGTTGGTTGTTGATCCATGCTAGACAGCCATTTTAGAGTCTTGCCATAGATTTTGAAGCCAATTTAAGTCAAAACTGTAACTACGCCAGGAACAATCAATGTCTTGGTAAGCAACTCCTGAATGTCTCCTAGTGTCTGCAAACCGAACAAGATATTCCTTTAGGATTTGGCCTGAGCTTAGCTCTATTCCGTTTATTTTTATTTAAAATAAAACCCTCCCTAGTCTTCGCCAATGACAAGCATACCCATAACATGATGCAGTCACCACCATACTTGAAAATATGGAGCGTTGTACTCTGTGATGTGTTGGGTTGGATTTTCCCAGAACTTAACACTATGTATTTAGGACAAAGTTAATTTGATTGCCACGTCTTTTGCAGTTTTACTTTAGTGCCTTATTAAAACAGGAAGCATGCTTTGAAATAATTTTATTTTGTACAAGATTTCTTCCTTACACTCTGTCATTTAGGTTAGTATTGAGAAACTACAATGTTGTTGATCCATCCTCAGTTTTCTCACTGCCATTAAACTCTGTACCTGTTTTAAAGTCACCATTGTTCTCATGGTAAAATCCCTGAGCGGTTTACTTCCTCTCGGGCAACTGACTTAGGAAGGACACCTGTATCCTCTCCTGTACTCCCCGTTCACCCATGACTGCTAGGCCATGCACGCCTCAAACTCAAACATCAAGTTTGCAGACGACACTACAGTGGTAGGCTTGGTTACCAACAACGACGAGACGGCCTACAGGGAGGAGGTGAGGGCCCTTGGAGTGTGGTGTCAGGAAAATAACCTCACACTCAACGTCAGCAAAACAAAGGAGATGACCGTGGACTTCAGGAAACAGCAGAGGGAGCACCACCCTATCCACTTCGACGGGACAGTAGTGGAGAAGGTGGAAAGTTTAAGTTCCTCGGCGTACACATCACAGACAAACAGCGCGTCCTCAGCCATCAGGAGGCTGAAGAAATCTGGCTTGTCACCAAGCCCACAACCGTAAGGCTCTCCAGAGGGCACCAGGGGCAAACTACCTGCCCTCCAGCACACCTACACCACCCAATGTCACAAGAAGGCCAAAAAGTTCACCAAGGACAACAACCACCCGAGCCACTGCCTGTTCACCCTACTATCATCCAGAAGGCGAGGTCAGTACAGGTGCATCAAAGCTGGGACCCAGAGACTAAAAAAAAGCCTCTATCTCAAGGCCATCAGACTGTTAAACAGCCATCACTAACATTGAGTGGCTGCTGCCAACATACTGACTCAAATCTCTAGCCAATTTAATAATTACAACTTGAATGTAATACATGTATCACTAGTCACTTTAAACAATGCCACTTTATATAATGTTTACATACCCTACATTACTCATCTCATATGTATACTGTACTCTATACAATCTACTGCATCTTGCCTATGCCGTTCGGCCATCGCTCATCCATATATGTATATGTGCATATTCTTATTAATTCCTTTACAATTGTGTGTAAAAGGTAGTTGTTGTGAAATTGTTAGATTACTTGTTAGATATTACTGCATGGTCGGAACTAGAAGCACAAGCATCCCGCTACACTCGCATTAACATCTGCTAATCATGTGTATGTGACCAATAAAATTTGATTTGAAGCGTGATTCATCACTCCAGAGAACGCATTTCCACTGCTCCAGAGTCCAATGGCGGCAAACTTTACACCTCTCCAGCCAATGCTTGACATTGCGCATGGTGACCTTTGTCTTGTGTGAGGCTGCTAGGCCATGGAAACAGTTCTTATGCTGATGCAGTTTGAAACTCTGTAGTGAGTGTAATCGAGGACAGGCGATTTGTGAGCTTGTGTGGCCTACCACTAAGAGCACTTACAGTTGACCGAGGCAGCTCTAACATGGCAGAAATTTGACAAACTGACTTGTTGGAAAGGTGGCATCCTATGACGGTGCTACGTTGAAAGTCACTGAGCTCTTCAGTAAGGCCATTCTACTGCTAATGTTTGTCTATGGAGATTGCATGTCTGTGTGCTTGATTTTATACACCTGTTTTAAAACGGTTTTGGCTGAAATAGCCAAATCAACTCATTTGAAGGAGTGTCCACATACTTTTGTGTATGCCAATCACCACCTGGATTCGGTCTTGTGTAGCAAAATGTGAAATGGTGTTTTTTACGTTGGATAAAAGTAGAGACTCAGCAGTACAAAATGGTTTATCATACACTGCATTTGAGGAACAATGGGAAAGTAATTCTGCTATGAAGGTTGATCAACTTGTAAACTCACTTTTGATAAAATTGCCTTTGAATGTTTTGGTATCTAGTGAAGAGCTCTTCTTTGTCTACACCCATTCAAGCATCGTTCACACCATCTTAAGCTTTAGCCCCGCCCATCTCGTTTCGCTCTTGTGTTTACTGTTGTTTACTGACACCGGCAATATTCAACAGGTGGTGTACACACTTCATGTAACGTTAGCTAACGAGCAAGCCAGCTAAAGTTAGCTAGTTAAACAACAATGAACAAAGTGCCAACAATGCCAAACAAATAATAACTTCAGCTAGGGAGCCAGCCAGCTAACATTAGCTAGCTTGCTAACAGTTTGCAGATGTTATGCGGAGACAGGTGTTTTCCATCTCTTTAGCTATCATACTCTAATCCCACTGATTTCAAAACTCAGTCCTCCAGAAAGTGGAGAACAACATTTATGCAGCTCCACTACACAATAAACATTTTTTAAAGCCGCGTTCGACAGGATTACCAACACAGCTCAAATAGACAGCAGCCTTCGATATGACAGACCAATCTGAACTCCTCTCTCGGCATGTCCAGCCCACTCATTATCTCAGCCAATCACGGCTAGGGGGAAGGTTGCCAACTTTTTCTGTGGCTTAAGCAAAATGGCTTGTAATTTAACAATTTCATTCAAATTTACAGATGACATACAAGTTTGTTGTTAAGGCACATGAAAGTTGTTTGAGAAGGCATTTCGCCCAAAAAACGCATTTTTATTAAAAAATATTTTTTTTTATATTCGAATGACTCCCCTGTGAAGTCGTGACTTGCGGCATATGCCTAGCTTCACAAATCGGGTCACATACATAGTGTATATTTTACTCTGTTTGAGTGGACTGCCACATCCCTAAAATTGCCGTGTGACATTTGGTCACTGCTCCTACAAAATGTTATTGTGGGTAAAACAAAGTGACCGCTGCTTTCTCTTGGCCAGAGTTCAGATTATGACACTGGTAAAGCTGCTATCCCTCGGGTTTACGAGCTGGTCCCAGAGGCGTACGGACAACAGTTCCGTAAATTACAAAAGATAGAATCATAAAGCCGTGCTGAGATTGCAAGGGAACAAGCGTGTCTTTCGTTGAGGATTTAAAAGACACTCGTAATTCTCGAGAAGTTAAAAAATTGCCTTCACGAAAGGGTTTCTACCTACATTTATGAGCACAAGGATCTCACTCTTGAAAAAGCAGCAGCTCTGACAGATGAGTGTGTGTTGGCACATAAAACTACATTCACAAACAATGCACACAGTAGTTATCCCAGCGCATAAAGGCAATTCAGAGAAGTCACCTCCAAAAGGTTTCGGTCTTTTCTACAGTGCCCAAAGAAAGATCGACAGAACAGTTTTTTTGTATATGCCAGTTTGTTATTATTACAGTGATAAAGGACACATTGTCTCTGTGTCCTAAGTTGAAACAGAAAAATGAGAGCGAAAAAAATCATTTTCTTCTTGTGGGAGCCTAAACAAGATTTTGGATCAGATGTGTATTACCCCTTTGTTTCAGACAGGTTCGTGACTATGCAGAGTGGCGATGCTCTTGAAGAAACTGCGAGTCACTGAGGCAGCCTTTCATTTTGGAGAGTGTTTTGCTTTGTCTGAGACACTTCAGCAACTGGTTACAGTGTGTTAGTACAAGGCGTGGAGATGGGTTGCATGGAAGTTCATTTTTATAATGTGGAACTCAAGTCTGATCTTGTTTCTGGTTCTGTTGTCGTTGGAGTGAATCCTAGCCTACCAATGAAGGGGCTCATTTATTTTGGAAAATGATTTGGCTGGAGGGAAGGTCGTGCCAAATCCTGTAGTTTGTAAGGAACCCCGAGTAGAGGAACTTGATGGGTTATCAGAAAAGTACCCTAGAGTGTTCCCAATGTGTGCCGTTACATGTGCTATGTCCAAGAAAGTTGCCGGGTGAAAGTCTAGTGTTGAGGAACATGTCAGCGACCCCACAATGGTCGATCTTTCTGAGACGTTTATGGGTGATCCTGTTGTCAGTGAATCTCCTGAATTGACTTTTCCTTTGAAAACCCCAAAGGTGAGTGAGTTTGTAGGACCACTGAAGGAAGTGAGTTCCTACAGTTGACACTTCGATTTCTAGAAAGCAGCTAATTTCTGAACAGAGTAAAGATGTTTTCATCTCCCCTTTTTGCTGAGATACGTCCGGAGGAAGAGTTTGATGAAGTTTGTGGGGTATACTTAGACAAAGATGGTGTTCTAATGAGGAAATTGCATTCTCGTGCCACTTCTGGGCAAGGCAATTGGGGCAGTGTATCTCAAATTGATGATCCAGTTACGCTTCGACGAGTTACTGAGGATGGCTCACAATTTATTTTGACGGCACATTTTGCCATTTTGGAAATGAGTTTTGTTTTGGTTGGGTTCGTTCCAAGGATAAGAGTTGTAAAAATGTACATGATTTGACCTCTTTTCAGAACTTCAGTTTTAGGCAGATGTAGAAAGACGAACAAATAGAAACAAAAGAAGAAAAATATTGTCAAGAACAAATGGTGTGTATATATATTTACAAAGAATAAGGTGGCTGTTCTGTCTGGCATTTAAGTGTTGACAGCCAGTAGACACAATGTTTATAAATTGGAGGAGGCAACGTATTTAAATAGCGACGCATTTAAGTTGATCATGTTGTGAGATGGATGTTATTTTCTGTTGGTTGTGAGCAAACTTGTCCAACAAAAATATAGGATATATTTGTTGTCTTAAGGTGGAAGATGTTACAGGCTTAGATTTTTCCATATATATTTTGAGGTTGGACGTTAGGTATCACCTCGTTTGTCAATTGGCGTCATCTCGTTAATTGGAAGGTGTTTCACCTGTGCTGGCCCAGTGCTGCAGTTGTCTTGAGAGATGTGGAGGGTTCACACCTTTAGTTGGCACTCCCTATTTGAGTTCTAGACAAAATCCTTTATCTGATCACTCTTTTTTCATTGTTATTCTTCACTTTTTGTATTTCTTCCTGTTTTTTATGTTTGGTGTGGTTTTTGCTTTTGTTTGACTCTTCTTGGCCAAATTTATTGGGTGCTCATGGTGGGGGTGTTTTAGGTCCCAGTTGTTGTTGCTAGTCAACTTTCAATGGACACCCTTATGAGTGGGATCAGTTTGTGGAACCATTCAACTAATCTTCAAACCATCGTATTCTACTACTCTCATCGCCCCACTGAGAGCTATCGATACAGCTGGCTAGCCTATTTTCAAAGAATCATCTTCCAGAGCGAGTGGAAGCAGAGTGTCTTCTGTAGTTCTTTTCAGGACTACACGACGGACAGTAGAGGAGATGGGTGGGGACCCCTTTTGGACAATCAGAGTATTACAAGTGTGCCGCGGAAAGGGCCAACCCAACCCCTTTCCAAGGAGGCTTGGATCCGACAGAGATACCCAAGGCATTTAAACATACAGTGCCTTGCAAAAGTCTTCATCCCCTTTGGCATTTTTACTATTTTGTTGCATTACAACCTGTAACTTAAATTGATTTTTATTTGTATTTTATGTAATGGACATACACAAAATAGTCCAAATTGGTGAAGTGAAATGAAAAAAAAAAACTTGCTTCATAAAATTCTAAAATAATTTAAAACGGAAAAGTGGTGCGTGCATATGTATTCACCCCCTTCGCTATGAAGCCCCTAAATAAGATCTGGTTTAACCAATTATCTTCAGAAATCACATAATTAGTTAAATAAAGTCCAGCTGTGTTTCACATGATCTGTCATAATCTCAGTATATGTACACCTGTTCTGAAAGGCCCAAGAGTCTGCAACACCACTAAGCGAGGGGCACCACCAAGCAAGCAGCACTATGAAGACCAGGGAGCTCTCCAAACTGGTCAGGGACTAAGTTGTGGAGAAGTACAGATCAGGGTTGGGTTATAAAAAATATCTGAAACTTGGAACATTCCAAGGAGCACCATTAAATCCATTATTATAAAATGGAAAGAATATGGCACAACAACAAAGCTGCCAAGAGAGGGCCGCCCGCACAAACTCACGGAACAGGCAAGGAGGGCATTAATCAGAGAGGAAAAAAGAGACCAAAGCTAACCCTGAAGGAGCTGCAGAGCTCCACAGTGGAAATTGGAGTGTCTGTCCATAGGACCACTTTAAGCCGTACTCTCCACAGAGCTGGGATTTATGGAAAAGTGGCCAGAAAAAAGCCATTCCGTAAAGAAAATAATCAAACATGTTTGGTGTTTGCCAAAAGGCATGTGGGAGACTCCCAAAACATTTGGAAGTAGGTACTCTGGTCAGATGAGACAAAAATTAGCTTTTTGTCCATCAAGACAACGCTATGTCTGGCGCAAACCCAATGCCTAACATTACCCTGAGAACACCATCCTGTGGGGATGTTTTTCTTCGGTAGGGACTGGGAAACTGGTCAGAGTTGAAGGAATGATTGGTGGCATTAAATACAGGGAAATTCTTGAGAGAATCCTATTTCAGTCTTTGAGATTTGAGACTGGGACGGATGTTCACCTTCCAGCAGGACAATGACCCTAAGCATACTGTTAAATCAACACTCGAGGGGTTTAAGGGGAAGCATTTAAATGTCTTGGAATGGCCTAGTCACTGCTCAGACCTCAATCCAATTGAGAATCTGTGGTATGCCTTAAAGATTGCTGTACACCAACGGATCCCATCCAACTTGGAGCTGGAGCAGTTCTGCCTTGAAGAATGGGCAAAAATCCCAGTGGCTTGATGTGCCAAGCTTATAGAGACATACCCCAAGAGACTTGCAGCTGTAATTGCTGCAGAAGGTGGCTCTACAAAGTATTGACTTTGGGAGTGAATAGTTATGCAGGCTCAAGTTCAGTGTTTTGTCCTATTTCTTGTTTGTCTCACAATAAAACATATTTTGCATCTTAAAGTGGTAGGCATGTTGTGTAAATCAAATGATACAAAATATCTACACTGCTCAAAAAAAGAAAGGGAACACTTAAACAACACAATGTAACTCCAAGTCAATCACACTTTTGTGAAATCAAACTGTCCACTTAGGAAGCAACACTGATTGACAATAAATTTCACATGCTGTGGTGCAAATGGAATAGACAACAGGTGGAAATTATAGGCAATTAGCAAGACAACCCCGATAAAGGAGTGGTTCTGCAGGTGGTGACCACAGACCACTTCTCAGTTCCTATGCTTCCTGGCTGATGTTTTGGTCACTTTTGAATGCTGGCGGTGCTTTCACTCTAGTGGTAGCATGAGACGGAGTCTACAACCCACACATGTGGCTCAGGTAGTGCAGCTCATCCAGGATGGCACATCAATGTGAGCTGTGGCAAGAAGGTTTGCTGTGTCTGTCAGCGTAGTGTCCAGAGCATGGAGGCGCTACCAGGAGACAGGCCAGTACATCAGGAGACGTGGAGGGGGCCGTAGGAGGGCAACAACCCAGCAGCAGGACCGCTACCTCCGCCTTTGTGCAAGGAGGAGCAGGAGGAGCACTGCCAGAGCCCTGCAAAATGACCTCCAGCAGGTCACAAATGTGCATGTGTCTGCTCAAATGGTCAGAAACAGACTACATGAGGGTGGTAATGAGGGCCCGACGTCCACAGGTGGGAGAACAGCCCAACACAGTGAGAACGTTTGGCATTTGCCAGAGAACACCAAGATTGGCAAATTCGCCACTGGCGCCCTGTGCTCTTCACAGATGAAAGCAGGTTCACACTGAGCACGTGACAGACGTGACAGAGTATGGAGGCGCCGTGGAGAACATTCTGCTGCCTGCAACATCCTCCAGCATGACCGGTTTGGCGGTGGGTCAGTCATGGTGTGGGGTGGCATTTCTTTGGGGGGCCGCACAGCCCTCCATGTGCTCGCCAGAGGTAGCCTGACTGCCATTAGGTACCGAGATGAGATCCTCAGACCCCTTGTGAGACCATATGCTGGTGCGGTTGGCCCTGGGTTCCTCCTAATGCAAGACAATGCTGGACCTCATGTGGCTGGAGTGTGTCAGCAGTTCCTGCAAGAGGAAGGCATTGATGTTATGGACTGGCCCGCCCGTTCCCCAGACCTGAATCCAATTGAGCACATCTGGGACATTATGTCTCGCTCCATCCACCAACAGACTGTCCAAGAGTTGGCGGATGATTTAGTCCAGGTCTGGGAGGAGTTCGCTCAGGAGACCATCCGCCACCTCATCAGGAGCATGCCCAGGCATTGTAGGGAGTTCATACAGGTGCTTGGAGGCCACACACACTACTGAGCCTCATTTTGACTTGTTTTAAGGACATTACATCAAAGTTGGATCAGCCTGTAGTGTGGTTTTCCACTTTAATTTCGAGTATCACTCCAAATCCAGACCTCCATGGGTTGATAAAAATTATCAATGGAAATTAAATTTATGTGATTTCGTTGTCAGCACATTCAACTATGTAAAGAAAAAAGTATTTAATAAGAATATTTCATTCATTCAGATCTAGGATGTGTTATTTTAGTGTTCCATTTATTTTTTATTTGAGCAGTGTATTTTAAATTCCAGGTTGTAAGGCAATAAAATAGGAAAAATGCCAAGGGGGTAAATTCTTTCGAAAGCCACTGTAATTACATTCATGATTTCTTACTCCAAATGGGCGGCAGTTTGTGTGCAAAGTATATGATTACTGTGAGAGTAGTTTCTAAATGTACCATAGTATTATGTCTCTGCCCCTCTCTCCATCTCTCGCTCTTCATCTCCTTTGTAATAAGCCACCATATTGTTAGTCCGCTAGGGCCTGTTTTTATGTATTACCTGTGTTACCATTTACTGTAGTTATTTAGTAAATACAGTGCCTTGCGAAAGTATACGGCCCCCTTGAACTTTGCGACCTTTTGCCACATTTCAGGCTTCAAACATAAAGATATAAAACTGAGACATACCCCAAGCGACTTACAGCTGTAATCGCAGCAAAAGGTGGCGCTACAAAGTATTAACTTAAGGGGGCTGAATAATTTTGCACGCCCAATTTTTCAGTTTTTGATTTGTTAAAAAAGTTTGAAATATCCAATAAATGTCGTTCCACTTCATGATTGTGTCCCACTTGATGTTGATTCTTCACAAAAAATACAGTTTTATATCTTTATGTTTGAAGCATGAAATGTGGCAAAAGGTCGCAAAGTTCAAGGGGGCCGAATACTTTCGCAAGGCACTGTAAATAATTACACCAATTTGTGTAGTACTGAATCAAGTAAGGCTGGGGTTTTTGCAGATGCAGGAGGTTACGACTTTTCAAAATGATATGATACGAGGTTATAATAATACGTTGACTGTTTTATGGATGTGATAGTTAAAGACCTTTAGTCTTTAATTCAGGAGATGGCAACTCTTTAAACAACGGCTCTCGTGCTGTCCCCCAATCCTAATGATTGTTACATGATTCATTTAATCAGGTAACAATTAAACATAGTTAGTTGACTAAATAAATAACAGTAATTAGATTAGGGAGGCAGGGTAGCCTAGTGGTTAGAGTGTTGGAGTAGTAACCAGAAGGTTGCAAGTTCAAACCCCTGAGCTGACAAGGTAAAAATCTGTTCTTCTACCCCTGAACTGGCAGTTAACCCACTGTTCCTAGGCAATCATTGAAAACAAGAATTTGATCTTAACTGCCTTAAATGAAGGTAAAATAAATAAAGATAAGATGAATGAAAGTAAAGTTACGCCAGTATGTAAAACAATCACATATAAAAAAAAATATATGTAAGTGAACCCTTTCAAAATAGCCACTATCCACTAACACTACTGCCCATGCACACATTCCTATTCTGAAAACTGGAAAGAATCTACCTGTGTAGTCTACCTGCTATTAATTATAATCACCCAAACCTTTCTGTAATTTCATTTGACTCTGCTGATAAAGCTATGTTGACACTATTCTTTTAATACTGCAATGTGGTTTCGATAGAGTCGCGTCCCTAAGACTTATTGAGATAGGGTGCCAAGAACCATCCCACACAAAAGCACATTGTGTCACGTTCGTCATAAGGATCGGACCAAGGCACAGCGTGTTATGAGTACATTCTCTTTTTAATGAATGAACAAAAACAACAAACAACCAAACGAAACGTGAAGCTATACAAACTAGTGCTGACAGGCAACCAAACATAGACAAGATCTCACAACTAACAATGGGGAAAATGGCTACCTAAACATGATCCCCAATCAGAGACAACGATAAAGAGCTGTCTATGATGGTGAATCATACCAGGCCATCACAGACATTCAAAACCCCTAGATGACAGAAACCCTAGACATACAACAACTAGAGTACCCACCCTAGTCACACCCTGACCTAACCAAAATATATAGAAAAACAGAGAATCTAAGGTCAGGGCGTGACACATTGTTGAATGCCAACTGTCTCGGTGAGTTAGTAATCGTTGGATGGCACACTTTCCCTACGGACCCTAGTCAAAGGTAGTGCATTACTGTATACAGAGAATAGGGAGCCACATATGACGTGCCTTTGTCAAACAAGATGAAAAAAAGGAGAAGAACTCAATGATAGGGCCTTAATCCTTGTATGATATGCTATTTATCTAATGGAGTCACATTTTCTCCTTTGATGTACTGGCTCCCTAAGTCCCTCTATTAGCTTGACTTTAGTTGTCTAAGTAATGAGAGTAGCAAGTTATTCATGCTCTATTTTCAAATCAAATGGGAGACAGTCGGACAGAACATTCTCCGTTTTAAAGGCCCAGATTTCCACTGACCCTCTGCAGTCTATTGGATTTGTTTTCTTCCATTCGTGCCACTGAGTGTAGAGAAAGACGGAAAAATGGAACCTGGCACTGATTCGATTCAACTTTTAAAAATTGGTGTGTGTGTGAGGGGGGTAATGAGTAATCTAGGATCTACATATGTAATTGGTTTCCTTGGTGGAGGCAGTCATTGTGAATGATGTTTGGCGTCCTTGGGGTCTTGGCTACTGTTGCTATTAGAGAGATAGTGAACCAAAGTGGAAGCCTTGAAGTACAATGCCTTTGAGGTGCATCACTGATTTACAGCCTGCATGTGTTTGCTAATACGGGCTTGCAGCGGCCCACCAAAAACCCAGGGCTGGCTGACATTTGAACACAAGCCATATCAGCTATTGTGAATGTAGATCATTTATGTGTTTTTGTTTATTCTGCAGTGGGTAGGGGGGTGTAGAAGCATTTCAATTAAATGTTATGGACAAATTGTAGAATCGACATAATGGAAATGATGCCTCTAGTTCTGATGCTATAAAACCAGGAATTCAGCCAAACTCATTCTACAAAAACCCTGAGCTGTGGAATATCACAAAATACTAACGCTGCAAAAAGGCACCATTTCAATTTAATCAAAATGAGTTATTTGTAAACATCAGAATATAATTTTTATGCAAATTTCAGAATATTTACACAAAAATCTGTAGCCAATTGGATGGAAACCTAGCCACTGACAAGGATTTTAAGCTGGGTGTTGAGATGCGTTCTTACTGTAACCAAAGAGAGAGAGAGTGAAAGCGTGAGCGAGTACCTAGCACAACTGATTCAACTGCTCAACTAATCACCAAGATGAATTAGGTGTACTTGTACTGTAACAGAACATAAGTGGAACGGCTGTGGCACTGAAGGAGAAATTCGGGGGAAATGGCAACATGACATACACAGGTGCTCTTTACTCCAGTTGTCTCAACATGTGACTGACCTTGTCTCTCTGCTGTGTGTTTGGCAGGGCCGGCATCGAAGATCGTCTCCCCCAAGCAGGACTGTGAGGAACGCCAGAAGGACAAACTGGGCACCGACAAGGGCAGTGAGAGCGGCACCTCCCTCAACGAACTCTCCACCTCCAGCTCTGAGACCCACTCTGAGGCCACCTCGCCCCAGGACGGCCCCAACTTGGGTGGGGGAGGCGGTGGGGGATCCATGGCCCCCTGCGGAGCCCTCCAGTCTGTCTCTCGGCAGCCCAGCACCCTCACCCTTGGGCGGCCCTCCAAGAAGGGCTCGTCAGTGCAGTGGATGCAGCTGCCAGA
The DNA here is from genome assembly GCF_023373465.1 of Oncorhynchus keta. Classification (NCBI taxonomy): domain Eukaryota; kingdom Metazoa; phylum Chordata; class Actinopteri; order Salmoniformes; family Salmonidae; genus Oncorhynchus; species Oncorhynchus keta. The sequence goes on from NC_068450.1 coordinate 41,664,820, forward strand.
TAAGCGACGCAACAGCGAGCTCTTCCAGTCGCTGATGGGGCGTGAGGGCGGCCTGAGCAGGAAGAAGAACACGGAGAGACCCAGCGCAGAGGAAGAGATGAAGCAGTGCATACAGGACTTTAACAACATCAAAATCCCACAGGCTTTCCCGGAGCGCAAGCGGCAGTGGCAGTCCGAACTACTCCAAAAGTACGGTCTATAGGGACCCTTTTCTATCACCATGCCACAAGCAGTAGTCATTTAATTTGGATTCCCTCCGTTTGGCTGGTTTTAAGTGCAATGATTCATTATAAAATGTCTTCCAGTTCAAATTAAGTTAAAAAGATGATCAACAAACTGTTTTTGTGAGGGGAGGCACAAGGTTAGTAAGCACATGCATTTCTGGGGCACATGTTAAAAGAAGCACAGCAGAACTCTCCTTTACCGGTATGTTGTCTCTTCAGTTCTAGATTGCATTGGAGATTACGTTTGAAACAATATGCCTATGTGAACAGTATATGACTACTGTACATTTGTCCAGTTTATTAGGTACACCACCCCGTTCACAAACATGGTTCGCTCCTACAGACAGCGAGTCAGGTGGCTGTGGCATGCTATATAAAGCATGCAGACATGCAAAGAGGCATTCAGTTACTGTTCGACTGAAAGTTAGAATGGGCAAAATACAGCTGAAGTCAGAAGTTTACATACGCCTTAGTCAAATACATTTAAACTAAGTTTTTCACAATTCCTGACATGTACTCCAAGTAAGAATTCCATGTCTTAGGTCAGTTAGGATCACCACTTTATTTTAAGAATGTGAAATGTCAGAATAATAGTAGAATGATTAGTAGAATAGTGAATGATTCATTTCAGCTTTTATTTCTTTCATCACATTCCCAGTGGGTCAGAAGTTTACATACACTGAATTAGTATTTGGTAGCATTGCCTTTCAATTGTTTAACTTGGGTCAAACGTTTTGGGTAGCCTTCCACAAGCTTCCCACAAGAAGTGGGTGAATTTTGGCCCATTCCTCCTGACAGTGTAACTGAATGCCATCTATTTTGTGAAGTGCACCAGGCCCTCCTGCAGCAAATCACCCCCACAACATGATTGCTGCCACCACCGTGCTTCACGGTTGGGATGGTGTTCTTCGGCTTTCAAGCCTCTCCCTTTTACCTCCTAACATAATGATGGTCACTATGGCCAAACAGTTCTATTTTTGTTTCATCAGACAAGAGGACATTTCTCCAAAAAGCATGATCTCTGTCCCCATTTTTTAACCTAGGCAAGTCAGTTAAGAACAAATGCTTATTTTCAATGACAGCCTAGGAACAGTGGGTTAACTGCCTGTTCAGGGGCAGAAGGACTGATTTGTACCTTATCAGCTCGGGGATTTGACCTTGCAACCTTTCGGTTACTAGTCCGACACTCTAACCACTAGGCTACCCTGCCACCCTATGTGCAGTTGCAGACCGTAGTCTGGCTTTGTTTTTACCCGGTACGATGGGTGTACCTAATAAACTGGTAACTGAGTGGATATTTCCATTATTTGACACATTCAGTGTGAATGCAGATGACTGTTAACAAATAAGAAAACATAGATAAACTGTATACCACTAAAGACTGAAAGTACATTATTCTCTCTGTAGATAATTAAGTGTTCAACATGTGAATTGTTTAAGAAGTTTGTAAATCCACATAGTGGAAAGAGTGGAGATGTCCATTCAGTATCTACCATGGACGTCCTTTGTGTTTACTGTTGTTGTCCATGGTCAATATGTGCGTAATGACATTTATTCCTACTTTTCTATTCTACAATAAAATATATCATGTTATGACACTTTTTAGTCCAGGACCAGGCTTAATCAGTGTCTGGGAAACTAGCTTTTTATGTATAAATCTCTCGGTGCTGGGCTAAGAAAAGGGGAAGACAATTGTCTTACAATGACTAGATAGAGGCTGGTTTAGTCATATTTTACATCAGGATTTGAACCTTGGGGAAAGTCATCCAATCAAAAACAATGGTTGGAGCAGCACAGTTTTTGGAAGTGTTGGTAGAGAGCCACAGTAAATATGATGTGCTGAGGACAGAGCCTTTGCTGCAGTGTTAACCCCAAGCCGTCTTTCTGTTGCTCACCCAATAACCGTTTTGAAAATCACTGAAAAATCAGGTTATTCAGCAATGGAAGACTGTTTTTGTAAGTCTCTATTTGTTGCCGCTTAACGAGGAAAAAGCTGCTGGCCATTTCCATGAGTTTCCTACTTCCCCCCAAAGACATGAATTGGAGATCAGGAGTTTTTCAATTATAACGGAGGTTAACATGCCTTGATGCTCTGTTTTGAGGCAATGCACATTGTCAAGGCTATCTATTTTTTCTCTGCAGAGGTACATTAAGATCTGTGTATTATATCAGGTGGCCAGTATACGCCAGTTTTTTTGGTAGTGTACAGCACATTTTCAAGGTGAGGTGTTTTGTTTTAAAGACATTTAATGCATTCAATAAAATATGTTATAAACTAGAGGAACTACAAGATTTCCTTCAACACATTTTTCAGACATATTGTGTAGAACCCAATTCCGAATCCCTTACCATGAGCACATAGCAAAAAGAAAGCCACGCTTAGTAAATTGAAGAAAACGCAACTCGCCAAATTGCTTTGACAGATGGAAAATGTGGTGGCAAATTACATGAACACTTTGACTGCTTTGCGTTTGCTCTTTGAATGAGAAGAAAATGAGCATCAGAGACTCTTAAAACATGCTTCACTGAGTTTAACCCTGCTTGTCTAAATTGTCTCGATCCATGGTGCTGAAATGATCATGCAGTTAGTCTCAAATGAAATTGCTGTGTATCACAACAACATTTAGCAGGTGAAGTTCTCTTCTCTGCCAGGGACAAAACATGTCAGAAAATGGAAATGTGAACAATGGTTTTTAGATAATTGATTATTGATTATTTCACTGATAGCTGAAGCAAAACTGAAACTGTCTGATACGCTCAGAAACCAGTAATGTGGTAAGCTTTCCAATAAAAACAGCCTTGGTCCATCTCTTGCAATCAGGGCTCATCTACAAGAGGTCGGTAAGATGCCCCAGTTGAATATATTTGAACGGAAAATAAAAGATGAAGATTTGCTGGCATTGTAAGCATTGTTTCCATGGTAATGCAGGAAAGTGGATGGACTCTCCAAACATAATGACAGCCACCCACTCTGGGGCAGATAGTGCTGGTTGATGTATGCATAGGCAAGAATTTTACATTCTGAAGTCCATGTAAATTTACACAACATTGATTATTTAACCACGGAGAGAAAATTGCAGAGACATTATGACTCTCTCTTGAATCCATTATCGCTGTGTGGGACTGCCAAGGCCATGCGCAAGTCCCAGTGAAATGTATTATTCTGCTTTTTGAAAATCTAGTTCTCACTGGGAATTTATTTAAGGAATTAGATCTGTCAATAGAGGATTGACCATATGACAAGACCGAGAGAGAAGCCCTCTGAAATCTCTAACCGGTGCTGTTGGAAAAATTTCCCACATGTGTCCTCTATGCTTTTGTGTGTGGGGGGGGTATTGAACTAATTGGCTCGTTTTTTGGGGGGAGCTCAATGTGCCGTTTTTCTAGAGAGAAATCAAATCATGCAGGAGAAAAACTTAGTCAAGAACTATGTGGGACGCTGGACTGATTGGAAGTTGTAGTTTTCATTGTTCAAATATTCAACCTAGATCAGAACAGAAACGTGGTAATTAACTACAATAATATGGGTTTGCGCTCAGGCTAGAATGGAAGGTGGCTGGTGTGTAGGAGAAAAAATATATATGTGGAGTTCAAAAGGTACTCACACTCAAAACCATGAAAAGGAATACCCCAAGGAAGCCAAGATGCAAAAATAATGTAGTTAATTGTCACGATCTTTAGTATAGACGGACCAAGGCGCAGCGTAGGTAGAGTTCCACATTAGTGAAACTTAGAAAAATAATAATAATAAAACGAACCATGACGACAATGCAGTGCTAACAGGCAACTAAACATAAATATTCCATAACCCACAGGTGGAAAAAATACAACTTAATTATGATCCCCAATTAGAGACAACAATTACCAGCTGCCTATAATTGGGAATCATACACAAACACCAACATAGAAAATTAAACCTAGAACCCCACATAGAAATAATAAACTAGACTGACTGACTATACCATAGAAAATACAGGCTTTCTATGGTCAGGACGTGACATTAATTCAATCCATGCAAAAAAAAATACAGAAAGTGCAAGGTGCTATAAAACAAAAATGGAGCACACGCTTCGGGCTCATCAGGGCTGTGAAGGGACTGCTGGTGCCTGTAGACAACATTACAAGAATGCAACAATGTCCAATTCCTTATTAAGCCCTCCAATTCCTCATTAAAAAATGAGGAATTGGACCTTACATGTTTTTTGTAATGTTGTCTACATGCACCAGCAGTCTCTCCCCCAGCACTCTGAACTTTTACATTAATAAGTCCTTTTTTATTAATAATATGCAGTTGAGTTTCTCTTATTCAACTACATTATGTAAACACTTTCATAAACACCATTTTGCTTATTAAATCTTAGCCTGAGGGCAGAAATATCTTTCCATATTTTGAGGATGGAATTGTTTAAGTAAAGTACCAATGCAGCCGTTTTTCATTTCTGGGTAAAAATTAAGTACCTTTGTGATAAGGTGCATCTCGGTGAGAGGTGTAGGAGTTAGGCGCAGGAGAGCAGGGATTTCTGAGAAGCGTGTTTAATATAGATATATGTATACATATATATATATACACACATAGTCCACCAATACAAAATTGGCACAGATGAAATTCCAAAACTAAGCTCTCGAAGGAACAGAAACTCGTGCCAAAACACGGAGGAACAACCACAGTTCCGACACTACACACACGTACGTAATAGCGAAAACAATAAACAGCATAGATAATCAAAGGCAAATATCCACAAGCTTAATCCTGCACGAATTAAGGCAGGCAACAGGTGCCCTATACACAGAAATAAAAGCAATTGAAACCAGGTGTGAAAAGGAACACAGACGAAACAACCAGAAAAGGAAAAAGGGATCGGTAGCGGCTAGTAAACCGGCGACGCCGAGCGCCCTGCCCGAACAGGGAGAGGAGTTACCTTCGGTAGAAGTCGTGACAGTGGAGGCGTTGAAACTCCCTTAGCATAGGTGGATCCAGTACGTCCTCCACCGGCACCCAAAATCTCTCCTCCGGACCGTACCCCATCCCAGTCCACGAGGTACTGAAGATCCCCCACCCGACGCCTCGAGTCCAGTATGGACCGAACTGCATACCACGGCGCCCCCCCCCCCGATGTCCAGGGGGGGGGCGGAGGGACCTCCCGCACCACATCTTCTTGAAGCGGACCAGCCACCACCGGCCTGAGGAGAGACACATGAAACGAGGGGATAATACGGTAATAAGGGGGGAGCTGTAACCTATAACCTATAACACACAGAGTTTGCGAGTTCATTAGAACATGCGTTGAAGATGTCGTTCCCATAGCAACGATTAAAACAATTAAAACATTCCCAAACCAGAAACCGTGGATTGATGGCAGCATTCGTGTGGAACTGAAAGCGGGAACGACTGCTTTTAATCAGGGCAAGGTGACCAGAAATATGACCGAATACAAAACAGTGTAGCTATTCCCTCCGCAAGGAAATCAAACAAGCTAAGCGTCAGTATAGAGACAAAGTAGAATCTCAATTCAACGGCTCAGACACAAGAGGTATGTGGCAGGGTCTACAGTCAATCATGGATTACAAAAAGAAAACCAGCCCCGTCACGGACCAGGATGTGTTGCTCCCAGGCAGACTAAATAACTTTTTTGCCCGCTTTGAGGACAATACAGTGCCACTGACACGGCCTGCAACCAAAACATGCGGCCTCTCCTTCACTACAGCCGAGGTGAGTAAAACATTTAAACGTGTTAACCCTCGCAAGGCTGCAGGCCCAGACGGCATCCCCAGCCGCGCCCTCAGAGCATGCGCAGACCAACTGGCTGGTGTGTTTACGAACATATTCAATCAATCCCTATCCCAGTCTGCTGTTCCCACATGCTTCAAGAGGGCCACCATTGTTCCTGTTCCTAAGGTAACTGAGCTAAACGACTACCGCCCCGTAGCACTCACTTCCGTCATCATGAAGTGCTTTGAGAGACTGGTCAAGGACCATATCACCTCCACCCTACCTGACACCCTAGATCCACTCCAATTTGCTTACCGCCCAAATAGGTCCACAGACGATGCAATCTCAACCACACTGCACACTGCCCTAACCCATCTGGACAAGAGGAATACCTATGTGAGAATGCTGTTCATCGACTACAGCTCGGCATTTAACACCATAGTACCCTCCAAGCTCGACATCAAGCTCGAGACCCTGGGTCTCGACCCCGCCCTGTGCAACTGGGTACTGGACTTCCTGACGAGCCGCCCCCAGGTGATGAGGGTAGGCAACAACATCTCCACCCCGCTGATCCTCAACACAAGGGTGCATTGTGAGCCCTCTCCTGTACTCCCTGTTCACCCACGACTGCGTGGCCACGCTCGCCTCCAACTCAATCATCAAGTTTGCGGACGACACAACAGTGGTAGGATTGATTACCAACAACGACGAGACGGCCTACAGGGAGGAGGTGAGGGCCCTCTGAGTGTGGTGTCAGGAAAATAAACTCACACTCAACGTCAACAAAACTAAGGAGATGATTGTGGACTTCAGGAAACAGCAGAGGGAACACCCCCCTATCCACATCGATGGAACAGTAGTGGAGAGGGTAGCAAGTTTTAAGTTCCTTGGCATACACATCACAGACCAACTGAATTGGTCCACGCACACAGACAACATCGTGAAGAAGGCGCAGCAGCGCCTCTTCAACTTCAGGAGGCTGAAGAAATTCGGCTTGTCACCAAAATAAAAATATTTATGAATGAGTGATGGTATAGAACGGCATAGGCAAGATGCAGTGGATGGTATAGAGTACAGTATATACATATGAGATGAGTAATGTAGGGTATGTAAACATATAAAAGTGGCATTGTTTAAAGTGGCCAGTGATACAATACATCAAGATGGCAAGATGCAGTAGATGGTGTAGAGTATAGTATATACATATGAGATGAGTAATGTAGGGTATGTAAACATTATATCGGATGGGGCCACAGTGTCTCCTGACCCTTCCTGTCTCAGCCTCCAGTATTTATGCTGCAGTAGTTTGTGTCGGGGGGCTAGGGTCAGTTTATTAGTACTTCTGGAGTACTTCTCCTGTCCTATTCGGTGTCCTGTGTGAATCTAAGTGTGCGTTCTCTAATTCTCTCCTTCTCTCTTTCTTTCTCTCTCTCGGAGGACCTGAGCCCTAGGACCATGCCCCAGGACTACCTGACATGATGACTCCTTGCTGTCCCCAGTCCACCTGGCCATGCTGCTGCTCCAGTTTCAACTGTTCTGCCTTATTATTATTCGACCATGCTGGTCATTTATGAACATTTGAACATCTTGGCCATGTTCTGTTATAATCTCCACCCGGCACAGCCAGAAGAGGACTGGCCACCCCACATAGCCTGGTTCCTCTTTAGGTTTCTTCCTAGGTTTTGGCCTTTCTAGGGAGTTTTTCCTAGCCACCGTGCTTCTACACCTGCATTGCTTGCTGTTTGGGATTTTAGGCTGGGTTTCTGTACAGCACTTCGAGATATCAGCTGATGTACGAAGGGCTATATAAATAAATGTGATTTGATTTGATTATATGAAGTGGCATTGTTTAAAGTGGCTAGTGATACATTTATTACATCAATTTATCCAGTGGCTGGAGTTGAGTCAGTATGTTGGCAGCAGCTACTCAATGTTAGTGATGGCTATTTAACAGTCTGATGGCCTTGAGATAGAAGCTGTCTTTCAGTCTCTCGATCCCTGCTTTGATGCACCTGTACTGACCTTACCTTCTGTATGACAGGCAGTGGCTTGGATGGTTGTTGTCCTTGATGATCTTTTTGGCCTTCCTGTGACACCAGGTGGTGTAGGTGTCCTAGAGGGCAGGTAGTTTGCCCCCGGTGATGCGTTGTGCAGACCTCACTACCCTCTGGAGAGCCATACGATTATGGGCGGAGCAGTTGCCGTACCAGGCGGTGATACAGCCCGACAGGATGCTCTCGATTGTGCATCTGTAAAAGCTTGTGAGTGTTTTTGGTGACAAGCCAAATTTCTTCAGCCTCCATCCTTGAAAGTCAGGGCGATCCTTGTCCTGCAATGAAAGATTATTTTTATAGTTGAAAAACATTATTTTGCAAGCAGTAGGCATTTTGAATGAAATGTGGAGTGGAGCTTTATAGTTCCATGATGAGATCGCGTGCCCTGTGTACCTTCAGAATTACAAGGTCATCATCATTTGAGAAGGGTGCCAAAGGAACCGTTCCTGCATGTGGGCATTAATGCATTTGCAGAAACCCTTCTTTATACTTCTATTGGTCGAAGGACACAGTGTGCCAGCCAGCTAGTCCAAGGAGTACTCCGGTACACAGCAGGCAGGGGCGAAACCTTGTGTTTACTAATAAGCTAGCTAACAGGCGGTGACGCTAACTATCAAGCTAGTTAGTACAGGGTACGACCGGTAGACAGTGTACTTCGCCCCGCCTGTCGGCCACAGTTTTCTCTGGTGCACAACAGGTTCTTTTGGGAGGGGTGTTGCCCCAGCCTTCCGCCTGCTGTGCTAGTGTGAGGCGGGGGAGAGCGTTAGAGTGTCGTTCACCCCCGCCTGTCGGGCATGTTTTCCTACAGTTCTGTTAATGATGGCGAGGGCATGCGGGAGTGAAGGACACTGTCTAAACTCCAGTAAAAAATCTATTTCCCTTTTGACCCACATTCGAAAGTGTCACACAAGCATGAAGTTGCAGGAACCAAGGGGGTTCCCGAGGGGGGGGGCGTTCATGCAGGAACCAATAGGATGCTCGGGGGGCTTGCAGGGATGCCCCGAATTGTGGGCTGCAGTTATTGTGTAATTGTGTAATTTATTTCCATAATCAGTTGTTAGACACAAGAAAAATCCACCCCTGTGGAATGGAAACATGTTACCATTCTTCAGAAAATGTCTCCTACATCTGCTGTTTCCTTTACACATCGCAATTATTCTTTTATTTAGGACATTGCTTTTGTCAAATAAACCTGGGTCAATGGAAACCTGTCTAGTGGTACAATTGAGCGATTGAAGGGAAAAGTGCCGCAGTTACGCAGATGCATATGATTAAAGGGGAATATCACCCTGGCTCTGCCATGGCATATAGTCACGTTTTTGTCATAAACGTCAACATTATCCAAACCACAAGCTACAACGAGCGCATTTTCATTTCACTGGTAAAATATAGAAATGTTGACTTCCTGTGTTTTTCGTCTGCTCATAGTGAAGCACAACGTCCAGCATTCATAGCGAATTTTGAACAACCAGCACACAGTAATCTCAGAATTTCTCTAGGCGTTTTGTCCGTGTAGTGTTCTGTCTGGCTGTGCTAATTATTATTATGGTTAAAATAATGTTTTTGTGTATATGTTTGGCCCACAATGGTAGGATGACAAAACAAAGAACCCTGCAGTTAACATTGTGAAATCATATAAATGATGTGATGGTTTCCCCACAAAGCAACGAGTCGTGGTCACAGCCTGAGTCTCACACCATTAGATCTGACAAATTGAAAAACCCTTGTCATTGGAGATTCCATTATCTGCAATATTAGACTTAAAAATAATTATCCAGCAATCATACATTGTTTACCAGTGGGCAGGGCAACCGACATAAAGGTTAATCTGAAGATGGTGCTGGCTGAAGCTAAAACTGTATAGATGGTATGGGGATATTGTTACCCACGTCGGCACCAACGATGTTAAAAGTGAAACAGTCAGAGGTCACCAAGTGCAACATAACTCCAGCTTGTAACTTAGCAAGAAAGATGTGCTGGCATTGAATAATTGTCTCTTAATAATTGTCCAGTTAGGGAGAGTGATGAAACTTTACAGCAGACTCGTACAACTCAATCGCTGGTTGAAAACAGTTTTCTGCCGCTCCCAAAAGATAGAATTTGTAGATAACTGCCCCTCTTTCTGGGACTCCCCTACAAACAGGAACAAGCCTCTGCTGCTGAGGCGTGACGGACTCCATCCAAGCTGGAGAGGTGCTCTCATCTGATCTATCAACATAGACAGGGCTCTAACTCATCTAGCTCCACAATGAGATAGGGTGCAGGCAAGGCAGTAGGCTGTTACCAGCCTGCCATCTTAGTGGAGTCTGCCACTAGCACAGTCATTGTAGTTAGCTCAGCTATCCCCATTGAGGCAGTGTCTGTGCCTCAATCTAGGTTGGGCAAAACTAAACATGGCGGTGTTTGCCTTAGCAATCTTACTGGAATAAAGACCTCCTCCATTCCTGTCATTATTGAAAGTCATTGTGATACTATTGCACATCTGAAATATGACTACTTAACGTTAAATCCCTCACTTCCGAGGCAGTCATAGTCAATTAAGTAATCACTGATCAGAACCTTGATGTGATTGGCCTGACTGAAACATGGCTAAAGCCTTATGAGTTTACAGTGTTAATTAAATGAGGCCTCTCCTCCTGGTTACATTAGTGACCATTTCCCCCCACACATCCCGCAAAGGCTTTGCTAACATTTACGACAGCAAATGTAATTTGATTTTGTAAAAAATGACTGGGTTTTTGTCTTTTGAGCTTGTAGTCATGAAATCTTTGCATCCTACTCAATCACTATTTTATAGATACTGTTTACAGGCCTCCTGGGCCGTATACAGCATTCCTCACTGCGTTCTCTGAATTCCTCGGACCTCGTAGTCATTGCTGATAATATTCACATTTCTGGTGACAGTCCCACTACAAAAGGCTTTCAGAGCTATCAACTCAGTGGGTTTTGTCCAGCATGTCTCTGGACCTACACGTTGTGTCCAGTGTATTAAATATTGTGGATCTAAATGTTTTTCCTCATAATCCAGGACTATTGGACCACCATTTAATTAAATGTGCAATTGCAACAAATAATCTGATCAGACCCCAATCAAGGATTATTAAAATTCGTACTATAAATTCTCGGACAACACAAAGATTCCCAGATGCCCTTTCAGACTTCCTCCACCTATCCAAGATTGTCAGAGTACAAAAATCTGTTAACCACCTAACTGAGGACCTAAACCTAACCTTGCGTAATACCTCGGACACAGTCACATCTCTAAAAAATTAAAAACATTTGTCACAAGAAATGAGCTCCCTGGTATACAGAAAATACCTGAGCCCTGATGCAAGCTTCCAGAAAATTGCAATGGAAATGCTGCTCCTCTAAAAAAGCTGCTTGATCAGACTACTTTTCCAACCTGATTGAGGAGAATAAAAATAGTCTAAAAAATAAATGTTGGATTGTCGCAAAGCTAACTAAAAAGCAGCATTCTCCAAGTGAGGGCGGACTTCACTTCAGCTGTCATGAAATCATGAACTTCTTCGACGAAAAGATCATGATCATTAGAAAGCAAATTATGGACTCCACTATGAATATGCATATTTCTCTAAAGCTCAGTTGTCCTGAGTCTGCACAAATCTGCCAGGACCTAGGATCAATGGAGACACTTACGTTTTTAAATCCTGTATCTCTCAACACATTCACGAAAATAGTCATGGCCTCTGAAACTTCCAGCTGCCTACTAGACTCTATTCCAACTCAACTACTGAAAAAGCTATTTCCTGTGCTTGGCCCTCCTATGTTGAACATAATAAAATGATCCCTATCCTGCAGATGTGAACCAAACGCACTAAAAGTGGCACTAATAAAGCATCTCCTGAAAAATCCAAAACTTGACCCGGAAATTTTTCAAAATTATAATCAAATCTCCCATTCCTCTAAATTAAAAAAAACTGTTGCGCGGCAACTCCCTCCCTTCCTGAAGACAAATAATGTATAACGCTCCAGTCTGGTTTTAGACCCATCATAGTACAGAGACTGCACTCGTGAAATTGGTAAATTACCTTTTAATGACATCAGACCAGACCATCTGTCCTCGTGCTCCTAGACCTTAGTGCCGCTTTTGACACCATCGATCACCACATTTTTTTGGAGAGATTGGAAACTCTAATTGGCCTTCATGGACAAGTTCTTGCCTGGTTTAGATCTTGTCAGACAGAAATCAGTTTGTTTTTGTGTATTGTTTGCCCTCTGACAAATCAAGTTTCAGTGTCCCTCAAGGTCCACTATATATTCTTCCTCTTGGTGATGTCATTCGGAAACACAATGTCAACTTTTACTGCAGACATAAGGAAGTGGATGGAGACAAATGTTTTACTTTTAAACTCGGACAAAACAGATATGCTAGTTCTAGGTCCCAAGAAACAAAAGGGATCTGCTGTTTGATCTGACAATTCATTGTGATGGTTGTACAGTCATCTCAAATAAAACTGAGGGAACGTTACGCTGGACCCTGATCTCTCTTTTGACAAACATCAATGTTTCAAGTACAGCTTTTTTTGAATCTTCATAATATTACAAAAAAATCTGAAACATTTTGTCAGAAAATTATTCAGGAAAGCTAATCCATGCTTTTGTCACTTCTAGATTAGACTACTGCAATTCTTTACCCGGAGAGCACAAAATAAACTTCAGGTACTGCTAAATACGGCTGCTAGAATCTTGACTAGAACCAAAAATGCATATCATATTACTCCAGTGATAGCCTCTGACTTCCTGTTAAGGCTATGGCTGATTTAAAGGTTTTACTGATAACCCCTGATAGCATTCAATGGACTTGCTCCGACCTCTCTCTCCAATTTGGTCATGCCGTACATACCTACAAGTTCACTACGGTCACAAGATGCAGGCCTCCTTATTGTCCGTATCATTTCTAAGGAAACACCTGGAGGCTGGGCTTTCTCCTATAGAGCTCAATTTTGACGCAATTGTCTGCCTATCCACACAAGAGATGCACACTCAGTTTTGACCTTTAAGTCTTTACTGAAGACTCATCTCTATTTTTTTAATTGAACCTTTATTTAACTAGGCGAGTCAGTTAATAAGAACACATTTTTATTTACAACTGCCTTGTTCAGGGGCAGAACAACTGATTTTTTCCTCGGGGGTTCGATCTAGCAACCTTTCAGTTACTGGGCCAACGCTCTAACCACTAGGCTACCTGCCGCCCCATTAGGTCCTATGATTGAGTGTAGTCTGGCCCAGGGATGTGAAGGTCAACGGCAAGGCACTGGAGTGACGAACCGCCCTTGTTGTCTGCACTGGGATTCTCTGCCTCTGACCGTATTACGGGGCCTGAGTCACTGTCCCTAGGAGGGTTGTGTCATGTCATGCCAGGCTTTTTTGCTATACTCGACAGGCTGTGGGTGGGGTTATATCCTGCCTGGTTTGCCTTGTCTGGAGGTATCGTTGGATGGGGCCACAGTGTCCTTTGACCCTCCCTGTACCAGCCTCCAATATTTATGCTGCAATGTTCTATGTGCCGGGGGGCTAGTGTCAGTCTGTCCTATCTGGTGTAATTCTCCTGTCTCATCTGGTGTCCTTTGTGTACTTATGTATGCTCCCTCTAACTCTCCCATCTCTCTCTCTCTCTTTCCTCTCTCGGAGGACCTGAGCCCTATGACCATATCTCAGGACTACCTGGCCTGATGACTCCTGGCTGTCCCCATCCCCAGTCCACCTGGTCGTGCTGCTGATTCAGTTTCAGCTATTTTGACTGTGGCTATGGAACCCTGACTTGTTCACCGGACGTGCTACCTTGTCCCAGACCTGCTGTTTTTGACTCTCTCTCTCCCTCTCTACAGCACCTGCTGTCTCAACCTCTGAATGCTCGGCTATGAAAAACCAACTGACATGAACTCCCGAGGTGCTGACCTGTTGCACTCTCTACAACCACTGTGATTATTATTTGACCTGCATGTCAAATAATCATAATCTGTGAATGTTTGAAGATCTTGACGAATGATCTGGCCTCAATGGCCATGTACTAATATAATCTCCACCCGGCACAGCCCGAAGAGGACTGGCCACCCCTCGGAACCTGGTTCCTCTCTGGGTTTCTTCCTAGGTTCCTGCCTTTCTAGGGAGTTTTTCCAAGCCACTGTGCTTCTACATCTGCATTGCTTGCTGTTTGGGGTTTTAGGCTGGGTTTCTGTACAGCACTTTGTGACATCTGCTGATGTAAAAAGAGCTTTATAAATACATTTGATTGATTGATAAATCTTTCCAAATATAATGGTAAATGCTTGATGTTTCTCAGCACTTTACACTTGTCTGAATAGTCAGCAACAGAGCAAGCAAAGTTTATATAATTGCACTTAAATAATTAAATTGGACATGTTATCCTTTATCACATGCCAGTATTCGTTTTGTATCCAATGCATTTAGTTTACATTAGGATGAAGTCGCCTCAGCCTTCTAATCTAGTTAGATTGCATCATTTCACCTTTCAATATGAGTTATCAACTAATATAAAACCATGTTATCTTGAACATCAGTGTCACCACAGGTGCGATAGTTGTATGAATTAATCCGAATGAAAGCCCACGCATTAGAAGAAAACAGCAGCTCTAATGCAATATTAGCTTCAGAGTGAAACACCACTATTATGGCTATTAATCATTTGTAAACAGTGAGTAAAATAGCATATTTAGCCATCTCAAAAAATTGTAGCCTGTACGATATCATGCATGCAATCTTACCTGTCCTGTCCACAACGATGGAGCAGCAGACTGAGCAATATGCGAGAGGAGGACCCTATACCGTAGGATAATTATTCTGGTCGGTGTCCACTTCATTAATTACAGGTACTGAGGAAAATGTTACTTGTTATTCATGTCAGATATGTCCATGTTAGGATAGTTGTCCACTAAATTGCTAGCGCTTGCTGCTCACGCTGCTACATTGGCTACAATGTGGCTACAAACATATTGCTCTTGGTGCAATATCAATGTGTTATCAAGGGATGCTTTCTTCGAAATCATCCAAAATGTCAGTAAACATACTGGAAAATTGTTACCTTCTAAGGTTGGTGCTTTGGAGACAGGTAGGCAGCATCCTTTGGATTGGTTAAATAATAACAATAGGCTACACCAACATTAGTTTCCATTCATACAAAGTGATTGCCCAGCACAAAGACGTTATGTTCGGAGCCGAAGCGTGCTGGTCAGACCTCTGGGTTATAGCAGTTCAGAATGCACGAGCAAGCTGTGAGTATACTTGATCATACTTCATTGGAATGAAGAAGAGGCCCTCTTCCGGGGGGCCGGAACTAATTGAATCGGCCCGGAATCGGGTGTCGGATTCAGCCCGTAATCAAAATGAATGACTGCCGAGAATTGTACATCGGGCCGTTTCCATCTACCAGAACTCAGCTGACTTTGTCGGTGTAACAGTATAGCTTCCGTCCCTCTCCTCGCCCATTTCACATCGGTTACACCGACATCTTAAAAGAATCCCCCCAGAAGCAGGCCAATGCAAATTTAAATAAATGTATACAAAATTATCAGATTATGTCATTTTAAATATTACCATTACACATTTTATACATACAAATTATACCCATCCACAAACAAACATTTAGTCTCGGAGGAAATACCATAAACCTGGAGACCGTGTCGGTGTGCATGCGCCTAGCCCGCCACAGGAGTCGCTACAGCACGGGAGAATGCTGGGGGAATAAGGATAAGGACATCCCAGCCGGCCAAACCCTCCGCCGAACTCGGACGACGCTGGACCAATTGTGCATCGCCTCATGGGTCTCCCGGTCACGGCTACTCTTGCGATAAATGCCAGGGGATTTATTTATTAGACCATAGAAAGTCATAGCCTTGATTAAATAATATCACATCGAGAACTTAAAGTGAGTTGTCCCTATAGCTACTACTACCCCAAGGTAATGTGGTCTTCATAGACCCATGGGATGAGTGCCCAACTTTGGCCGAAACACCACCTGTCCTTCCCCCAGCAGTCTCCCTTCTCCCTTCCAAGTACTGAGCAGCAGACCCAACCTTTAGTGTTACCTTTAGTGGTATAACACTTTGGAAGGCCACTACTTATTTTTAACATAGATTACTAATCTAGAATAGATCAACACGATATAGTATTTTTCATATCCCATAGAGAGACAAAACTGTATAGCATAATTCCATTTTCATACATGTATGAACTCAGTTGACATTCATTGGACAGCACTAGTGCTGAATCAACTTGGACAGAAACGCCAGAGTAGGGTAAGATTTAGAGTTTTTTTTAAACAATAATATGTATTACAGGTGTATACGTGGTTTTCGGATGAATTTGGAGTCCATACACAAGCAAAATGGCCTTTCAAAATCTGAAACCAGCATAATAGATGCAACATTTTAACTTTTCAGGATAATTTACTCTTGGTTTGAATATAATGTGTTGAAGATGATTCCTTCAAATTACTTCTAATACGGTCTCTCTTTAGACACAGCAGGTGCAAACAATTAGCTGAAGCATCTACAATAAAAAAATGTTGAAGATGCAAATCGCAAAATGAAAGTATTTTGTTTTTCATCTCGAGTTTGAAAATCAAATTACACTTGGCATGTTTTACAGCTTGCAATAAAAGACATGTCTTGTGCATTACAGATTTGATTAAGGCTTGTCAGAGAATGTTATCCTTCTCACTGCAGTTTCTTGAAAGGACTTTCCCTCATGACAAAACTTTAATCCGCATCGTATTTTATGGGCTGCACATCATTATTCAAGATTGTGAACAGCCCTTTTCTGCATTGAGTTGTTTTTGCAGATTAGTTTGTTAACAAATGTTAAAGGTATAAGCTGATCCTTTGCATGTTTGAGTGGATTTCAAGTCAAATTATATTAGTCACATGCGCCGAATACAACAGGTGTAGTAGACCTTACAGTGAAATGATTACTTATGTGCCCCTAACCAATAAGATAAGAATAAGAAATAAAAGTAACAAGTAATTAAAGAGCAGCAGTAAAAAATTAAATAATATTTACAGGGGGGTGCCAGTACAGAGTCAATGTGCGGGGGCACCGGTTAGTTGAGGTAGTATGTACATGTTGGTAGAGTTAATTAATGTGACTAGGCATAGATGACAACAGAGAGTATAAGTGATGTGGAGAGGGGAGGGGGAGGGGTAGGGGGGGCAATGTGAATAGTCTATGTAGCCATTTGACTAGATGTCTTATGGCTTGGGGGTATAAGCTGTTTAGAAGCCTCTTGGACCTAGACTTGGCACTCCGGTACCACTTGCTGTGTGGTAGCAGAGAGAACAGTCTATGACTAGGGTGACTGGAGTCTTTGACAATTTCCAGGGCCTTCCTCTGACACCGCCTGGTACAGAGGTCCTGTATGGCAGGAAGCTTGGCCCAAGTGATGTACTGGGCAGTTCGCACTACCCTCTGTAGTGCCACCTTGTGTTCGGAGGCTGAGCAGTTGCCATACCAGACAATGATGCAACCAATCAGGATGCTCTCGATGGTGCAGCTGTAAAATCTTTTGAGGATCTGAGGACCATTGCCAAATCTTTTCAGTCTCCTGAGGGGGAATAGGTTTTGCCGTGCCCGCTTCACGACTGTCATGGTGTGCTTGGACCATGTTAGTTTGTTGGTGATGTGGACACCAAGAAACTTGAAGCTCTCAACCTGCTCCACTACAGCCCCGTCGATGAGAATGGGGGCGTACTCGGTCCTCTTTTTCCTATAGTCCACAATCATCTCCTTTGTTTTAATCACATTGCGGGAGAGGTTGTTGCCCTGGCACCACATGGCCAGGTCTCTGGCCTCCTACCTTGAGGCTGTCTCAGTGTTGTTAGTGATCAGTCCTACCACTGTTGTGTCATAGGCAAATTGGAGTGGGTCTAGGGTTTCTGGGATGATGGTGTTGATGTGAGCCATGACCAGCCGTTCAAAGCACTTCAATGGCTACAGACGTGAGTGCTACAGATCGGTAGTCATTTAGGCAGGTTACCTTAGTGTTCTTGGGCACAGGCATTATGGTGGTCTGCTTATTAAAACATGTTGCTATTACAGACTGTCACGCCTTGGTCATTGTATTTTGTGTTTTCGTTATATGTTTGGTCAGGCCAGGGTGTGACATGGGTTTATATGTTGTGGTTCGTAGTATTTGGGATCGCGGCTGATTAGGGGTGTTGTATAGGCTTGGCTGCCTGAGGCGGTTCTCAATCAGAGTCAGGTGATTCTCGTTGTCTCTGATTGGGAACCGTATTTAGGTAGCCTGGTTTCGCTTTGTATTTCGTGGGTGATTGTTCCTGTCTCTGTGTAGTTTCACCAGATAGGCTGTAATTAGGTTTCACATTCCGTTTGTTGTTTTGTATTGTATAGTTATTTCATGTATCGTCATTTCATTCATTAAAGAACATGAGTAACAACCACGCTGCATTTCGGTCCGACTCTCTTTCGACAAACGAAGAACGCCGTTACAGAATCACCCACCACACTCGGACCGAGCAGCGTGTTAACAGGCAGCGACAGCTTGAACAGCGAAGGGAGGACGTTATGGACAGCAGAGGCATGGAGTATACGACGTGGGAAGAAATCGACAGGTGGGCGGCCGACCCAGAGAGAGTGCAGGAGCCCGCCTGGGATTCGCTGGAACAGTGCGAAGAGGGCTATAGGCGAATGGAGTCGGAAAAAAAGACACGCCGGCTAAAGCGGAGAGGCGCTGGTATAAACAGGCAGCGACAGCTGGAGCAGCAAAAGGAGGATGAATTATTCGGAGAATGGACATGGGAAGACGTGTTGGATGGTAAAGGTTGTAACACTTGGGAGGAGATATTGGCCGGAAGAGATCGCCTCATATGGGAACAGGTGGAGGCACTAAGGAGAGCAGAGGCAGCCGGAGATAGGAGCCGACGATACGAGGGAACACGGTTGGCAAGGAAGCCCGAAAAGCAGCCCCAAAAAATTATTGGGGGGCTTAAAGGGAGTATGGCTATGCCAGGTAGGAGACCTGGGCAAACTCCCTGTGCTCACCGTTGGGCTAGAGAGACCGGGCAGGCTCCGTGTTATGCTATGGAGCGCTCGGTGTTTCCAGTGCGGGTGCATAGCCCGGTGCGGCACATACCAGCCTTTCGTATTGGCCGGGCTAGAGTGGGCATCGAGCCAGGTAAGCTTGGGCAGGTTCGGTGCTCAAGAGCTCCAGTGCGCCTGCACGGTCCGGTCTATCCAGAGCCACCTCCACACACCAGTCCTCCGGTAGCAGCTCCCCGCACCAGGCTTCCTGTGTGTGTCCTCAATCCTGTAGCACCAGTTCCAGCACCACGCACCAGGCCTTCTGTGCGCCTCGCCTGTTCAGCATAGCCAGAGCCTTCCTTCCCTCCTGCGCTGTCGGAGTCTCTCGCCTGTTCAGCACAGCCAGAGCCTTCCTTCCCTCCTGCGCTGTCGGAGTCTCCCGCCTGTTCAGCGCTATCAGAGCCTTCCTCCTCTACAGCGCTGCCGGAGCCTCCTGCCTGTTCGGAGCAGCCTGAGCTGCCAGTCTGCAGGGAGCTGTCAGTCTGCAAGGTGCTGTCAGTCTGCATGAAGCAGCCAGTGCTGTCAGTCTGCAAAGAGCTGTCGGTCTGCAAAGAGCTGCCAGTCTGCAGGGTGCTGTCAGCCTGCATGGAGCAGCCTGAGCTGTCAGTCTGCATGAATAATAATAAATAATAATATATGCCATTTAGCAGACGCTTTTATCCAAAGCGACTTACAGTCATGTGTGCATACATTCTACGTATGGGTGGTCCCGGGAATCGAACCCACTACCCTGGCGTTACAAGCGAGCTGCCAGTCTGCAAGGAGCTGCTAGTCTGCAAGGTGCTGGCAGCCTGCATGGAGTAGTCAGAGCTGTCAGCCTGCATGGAGCAGTCAGAGCTGTCCGCCTGCATGGAGCAGTCAGAGCTGTCAGTCTGTATGAAGCAGCCAGAGCTGTCAGTCTGCATGAAGCAGCCAGAGCTGTCAGTCTGCAAGGAGCTTCTAGTCTGCAAGGAGCTGTCAGTCTGCAAGGTGCTGCCAGCCTGCATGGAGCAGTCAGAGCTGTCAGCCTGCATGGAGCAGTCCGAGCTGTCAGCCTGCATGGAGCAGTCAGAGCTGTCAGTCTGCATGAAGCAGCCAGAGCTGTCAGTCTGCATGAAGCAGCCAGAGCTGTCAGTTTGTAAGAAGCAGTCAGAGCTGTCAGTCTGCATAGAGCAGCTAGATACGCCAGTCAGCCATGATCTTCTAGATCTGCCAGACAACCAGTCTCTTCCAGATCTGCCAGTCAACCAGTCTCTTCCAGATCTGCCAGTCAACCAGTCTCTTCCAGATCTGCCAGTCAACCAGTCTCTTCCAGATCTGCCAGTCAACCAGAATCTTCCAGTTCCGCCAGCCAGCCAGGAGCTACCGGAGCCTACTACCTGCCTGAGCTTCATCTCAGTACTGGGCTTCCTCTCAGTACTGGGCTTCCTCTCAGTACTGGGCTTTCTCTCAGTACTGGGCTTCCCCTCAGTTCCGGGCTACCCCTCAGTTCCGGGCTGCCCCTCAGTTCCAGGCTGCCCCTCAGTCCCGAGCTGCCCCTCAGTCCCGAGCTGCCCCTCAGCCCCGAGCTGCCCCTCAGCCCCGAGCTGCCCCTCAGTCCCGAGCTGCCTCAGTCCCGAGCTGCCCCTCAGTCCCGAGATGCCCCTCAGTCACGAGCTGCTCCTCAGTTCTGTGGGGTTCTGGGTGAGGACTATTAGGCCATGGTCGGCGGCGAGGGTGGATTATCCCAGGACGCGAAGGGGAGGAACTAGGACTTTAATGGAGTGGGGGCCACGTCCTGAGCCGGAACCGCCACCATGGACAGACGCCCACCCGGACCCTCCCTATGGTTTTGAGGTGCGTCCGGGAGTCCGCACCTTAGGGGGGGGGGTTCTGTCACGCCTTGGTCATTGTATTTTGTGTTTTCGTTATATGTTTGGTCAGGCCAGGGTGTGACATGGGTTTATATGTTGTGGTTCGTATTGGGGTTTGTAGTATTTGGGATCGCGGCTGATTAGGGGTGTTGTATAGGCTTGGCTGCCTGAGGCGGTTCTCAATCAGAGTCAGGTGATTCTCGTTGTCTCTGATTGGGAACCGTATTTAGGTAGCCTGGTTTCGCTTTGTATTTCGTGGGTGATTGTTCCTGTCTCTGTGTAGTTTCACCAGATAGGCTGTAATTAGGTTTCACGTTCCGTTTGTTGTTTTGTATTGTATAGTTATTTCATGTATCGTCATTTCATTCATTAAAGAACATGAGTAACAACCACGCTGCATTTCGGTCCGACTCTCTTTCGACAAACGAAGAACGCCGTTACAGACTCGGACAGGGAGAGATTGAAAATGTCAGTGAAGACACTTGCTAGTTGGTCAGCACATGCTCGCAGAACACGTCCTGGTAATCCGTCTGGCCCTGCGGCCTTGTGATCACTCTGTCTTCCGGTACAGCTAGTGCTCTCATGCATGTTTCAGCGTTATTTGCCTCGAAGCAAGCATATAAGTAGTTTAGCTCATGCGGTAGGCCCGTGTCACTGGGCAGCTCTTGACTGTGCTTCCCTTTGTAGTCTTTCATGGTTTGCAGACCCTGCCACATCCAACGAGTTTCAGAGCCGGTGTAGTACGACTCAATCTTAGTCCTGTATTGATGCTTTGCCTGTTTGATGGTTCGTCGGAGGGCATAGCGGGATTTCTTATAAGCTTCTGGTTTAGAGTCACGCTCCTTGAAAGTGGCAGCTCTCGCCTTTAGCTCAGTGCGGGTGCTGCCTGTAATCCATGGTTTCTGGTTGGGGTATGTACGGTCACTGTGGGACGACGTCATCGATGCACTTATTGATGAAGCCAATGACAGATGTGGTGTACTCCTCAATACCATTGGAGGAATCCCAGAACATATTCCAGTCTGTGCTAGCAAAACAGTCCTGTAGCTTAGAATCTATTTCATCTGATCACGTTTTTTATTGATCTAGTCACTGGTGCTTCCTGCTTTAATTTTTGTTTGTAAACAGGAATCAGGATATAATTATGGTTAGATTTGCCAAATGGAGAGGTTTGTATGCATCTCTGTGTGTGGAGTATAGGTAGTCCAGAGTTATTTTTCCTCTGGTTGCCGCTGTTCTATCCTGCCGGTACATCGTATAACCTGTTCAGATGTATATATAATTTTACATTTTGTTGAGAATTACTTGACATTTGGCATTACAAAAGTTTTAGGAAGAAACTGATTCGAGCTCGTTTTTCACATCAGGAAAGTTTGTTTACAGCATAATAATAATAATAGCATTCCTGAAACCATTTAGAAGACCATTTAGCATTGCAGTGTTGTTATGTTGTGTCAATGTGATGAAAGATACAGTTGGGGTCTTGGGGCTTGACTTGGGGGTAAAATATGCAGCCTATGCCCTTGAACCGTCACCACAAGAGGAGTACCATTAGCGGAGACACAGCACCCTGTTCTTGTGTGCGCCTCCAGGCCTAATTGAGCACCATGCAGCCAAGCACACTCTCCACTTGATTAGCACAGTGGGTGAGGGGAAGCCAGAGTAATAGAGCTGTTCCTGCAAATCACCATCGCTCCAAACTGACTCACTACTATCTAGACACCGGACGAAAGAGACACTCCCAATCACTTGGTATAAACCAACCGTCTGAGAGCTATGATTTGGCTCGCGACAACTAATTCCTCAGTGTGGTTCTGTTTGGCCTGCTGGACTTCCCTTAGTGTTTCCATTGTCTGAGCTTGTTACGCACGCCTCTTGGAGGAGGGAACGCAACACCCTGCTACACTCAACTCCCCGTGGAGTGAAAGAGGTATGGGACTGCAGGTGAAAGAGGTATGGGACTGCAGGTGAAAGAGGTATGGGACTGCAGGTGAAAGAGGTATGGGACTGCAGGTGAAAGAGATATGGGACTGCAGGTGAAAGAGGTATGGGACTGCAGGTGAAAGAGGTATGGGATTGCAGGTGAAAGAGATATGGGACTGCAGGTGAAACAGGTATGGGACTGCAGGTGAAAGAGGTATGGGACTGCAGGTGAAAGAGGTATGGGACTGCAGGTGAAAGAGGTATGGGACTGCAGGTGAAAGAGGTATGGGACTGCATGTGAAAGAGGTATGGGACTGCAGGTGAAAGAGGTATGGGACTGCAGGTGAAAGAGATATGGGACTGCAGGTGAAAGAGGTATGGGACTGCAGGTGAAAGAGATATGGGACTGCAGGTGAAAGAGGTATGGGACTGCAGGAGAAAGAGGTATGGGACTGCAGGTGAAAGAGATATGGGACTGCAGGAGAAAGAGATATGGGACTGCAGGTGAAAGAGGTATGGGACTGCAGGTGAAAGAGATATGGGACTGCAGGTGAAAGAGATATGGGACTGCAGGTGAAAGAGGTATGGGACTGCAGGTGCGGGTAAGGATGACAGAGGCAGAGAAAATTACCATTGACAGGGAATGTACAGTGCCTTGCGAAAGTATTCGGCCCCCTTGAATTTTGTGACCTTTTGCCACATTTCAGGCTTCAAACATAAAGACATATCTTTATGTTTGAAGCCTGAAATGTGGCAAAAGGTCGCAAAGTTCAAGGGGGCCGAATACTTTCGCAAGGCACTGTATACCTTTACACGGTAATTTGGGGAAAAGGGGCTGGACAGAACCAAAGAAAATAAAGTAAAAGTTAAAGAGCCCCTCTCCTACCTTACCTACCTACCCACAACTTACCTAGCACCACCTGGTGCACTATAACCAAAATACAGGGGGTGGTCCGCCCAGGTCTTACCTAGTGTTTATAGACAGTGAATACTAATAATAAATACTAACGTAACGTGAACAATTTGAATAATCAAAACACAGTCCTTGTGACAAAAACATACCTCCGCAGGACCGGCTACAAAATACTTCACAAAACCCACAGCAACACAGGAACTGGGGAACGTAACAGAACACCCTGTGAATTTTGTATTGTATTTTCATATAAAGTAAGTCATTGTGCACCTAGGCACATCCCCATATTTCGGCCTACATGCTAAGGTGCTACACTAATGCACATCCACTGTGAATATGCATAACAGCGGCTGTCTGTGCCATTTATGAGGGAGCACGATAAAAAAAAATTATGAGCTTGGCCTTTTTTCTATTACAGCATATTGGATGACTGTCATTCATATTCCACTCAACCAGCCCAATGTAACATCGATCGGTTTGTGCTTCTACATGATACTCACATTTTCCTGTACCCATCATGAGGTTGCTTCAACCTAGCCTTTGAATGAAAGTTTACAACGTGCACAGGTGGAGATCATTTTTTGAAATCAAGGTGACAGACATTGACACATTCAATGCTGCCTTTGCAAACTCTTGCCTGCATTTAGCTGATCGAGGGTGTGATCATTAGTCCAACAGTTGCAAATGTGAGTTTATATCAGATAACTCAGGTGCATTTATCCCCGTTTCATTCTTTTTGCTTCCATTTAAGAAAGGTTTTAAAACATACATTGGCAGAATGAACACACCCCTGATCACACGCAAACACAGTTCACTTGCATACCAGACACATACAAACGGCTCGTTATATATATCATTCCTTCTCGCATCTATGTACATGCTGTCCTCTTCTCACTTTTTCCCTTAGCTTATGGACATCAGTACACAACACATCAGCTGTCTGTGACCAGGCCAAAAAAAAACGTTCCAAACCTTCATATCAAGACCAGTCATAGTCAATAATGCTACTAGAACTAACACCGTTACAATCATGCAGTACAGTGTATCAACAATCAGTTTAGCAGTTATACCAGCGGGCCCCGATGGCAATAAATGTATAATACCAAAAGCTTACATTGACTTGGAAGAGTTCCCGTGTTGGACAGCCATAGCCAGTTTGCTAACAGAGCAGCCCTTTGTCTTGAGCTGGTTGTTTTAGTAGGCTTAACTGGCTAGCTGCATTTGACACTAGCTAAGTGAGTGAAAGTGAAAAATATACAGTAGTGGTCAAAGTTTGGACACCTACTCATTCCAAGGTTTTTCTTCATTTTTACTATATTATAGAATAACAGTTAAGACATCAAAACAATGAAATAACCAAAAAAGTGTTAAACAAATCCAAATATATATTAAAATGTGAGATTCTTCAAAGTAGCCACCCTTTGCCTTGATGACAGCTTTGCACACTTTTGGCATTCTCTCAACATGATTCATGGAGGTAGTCACCTGGAATGCATTTCAATTAACAGGTGTGCCTTGTCAAAGGTTTAATTATGGAATTATTTCCTTTTTAATGCATTTGAGCCAGTCAGTTGTGTTGTGACAAAGTAGGGGTGGTATTCAGAATATATCCCTATTTGGAAAAAAGACCAAGTCCATATTATGGCAAGAACAACTCAAATAACCAAAGGGAAAGACATGAAGGCCAGTTAAAATCCGGAACATTTCAAGAACTTTGAAAGTTTCTTCAATTGCAGTCGCAAAAAACATCAAGCGCTATGATGAAACTGGCTCTCACGAGGACCGCCACAGGAAAGGAAGACCCAGAGTTACCTCTGCTGCAGAGGATAAGTTCATTAGAGTTAACTGCACCTCAGATGGCAGACCAAATAAATTATTCACAGAGTTCAAGTAACAGACACATCAAGATACATTTTTCAGAGGAGACTGCGTGAATCAGGACTGCTGCAAAGAAACCACTACTAAAGGACACCAATAAGAAGAAGAGACTTGCTTGGGCCAAGAAACACGAGCAATGGACATTCCACCGGTGGAATTCTGTCCTTTGGTCTGATGAGTCCAAATATGAGATTTGTGGTTCCAACCGCCATGTCTTGGTGAGACGCAGAGTAGATGAGCGGATGATCTCCGCATGTGTTATTTCCACAGTGAAGCATGGAGGAGGTGTGGGGTTTCTTTGCTGGTGACACTGTCAGTGATCTATTTCGAGGCACACTTAACCAGCATGGCTACCACAGCATTCTGCAGCGATAATACAAATAAAGAAAAACCCTTGAATGAGTTGGTGTGTCCAAACTTTTGATGGGTACTGTATATACTACAAAATATAGCTTTTTCTCAATCTCTCTCTCTCTTGTTTCTCCTTCATTTTGGAAGAACTGTTCAGCTGTCTTTCTCTCTCATTGAGTCAACTACTCACATATGTTACGCTTTGCAGTGTAGCTTATCCTTTCAGTAATACTATGAACGAAAATCTAAAACGCAACATGTAAAGTGTTGGTCCCATTTTCGTGAGCAGAAAAAATGATCCCAGAAATGTTCCATACAACAAAAATATTATTTAGCTCAAATGTTGTGCACAAATGTGTTTGCATCCCTGTTAGTGAGCTTTTCTTTTTGCCAAGATAATCCATCCACCTGAAAGGTGAGGCATATCAAGATGCTGATTAAACAGCATGCTCATTACACAGGTGCACCTTGTCCTGGGGAAAATAAAAGGTCACTCTAAAATCTGCAGTTTTGTCACATAAAAGACAATGCCACAGATGTCTCAAGTTTTGAGGGAGCATGCAATTGGCATGCTGACTGCAGGAATATGCACCAGAGCTGTTGCCAGAGAATTGAATGTTCATTTCTCTACCATAAGTCACCTCCAATGTCATTTTAGAGAATCTGGCAGTACGTCCAAACGGCCTCACAACCGCAGACCACCTGTAACCATGTCAGCCCAGGACCTCCACATCCGGCTTCTTCACCTGAAAGATCGAGACCAGCCACCTTGACAACTGATGAATCTGTGGGTTTGCACAGCCGAAGAATTTCTGCACAAACTCTCAGATACAGTCTCAGGGAAGCTCATCTGCATGCTCGTCATCCTCACCAGGGTCTTGTCTTGACTGCAGTTCGGCGTCGTAAGCGACTTTGGTGGGAAAATGCTCATCTTCGATGGCCACATGTACTCTGGTGAAGTGTGCCCTTCACTGATTAATCGCAGTTTCAACTGTACCAGGCAGATTGCAGAAGCATGTATGGCATCGTGTGGGCGAGCATTTTGCTGATGTCAACGTTGTGAACAGTGTCATGTCTATGGCATCATTCAACTGAAGACTGTTAGTTTATCAAATCAATTCTCTGTAATTATTATGTGATTATTCTAATCATGTAAATGTAATTAACTAGGAAGTCGGGGCACCAAGGAAAATATTCAGATTACAAAGTTATAATTTTCCTTATACAACTTTTCAGATATTTTAATATTTGATGAATTAGTCTTCTAATTAATTAATTATTCTTTACCTCGGGTTAGTCTGATTCCAAACGTCGTAAATTGTTGGTTATCTGCACGAACCCAGTCTTCACTATGAATCATCCATACAGCAATTGTTTCAATCATTTATTTATTAGCTAACTAAATAATCACAGAAATGCACACACAAAGTAGGTATGGTTACAAGGAAATGATAGGGGATGTGCCCTAGTGGGCTAAACAGGAATGGCGGCTTGGTAGACAAAAAGGGAAGTGGGTGTAGACTGAGAAAGGCGGGAATTATGCAAATGAATCACTACACACTTGATACTTCTAACAATTGAAATGCTAATCATTTGCACTTGAACGCTCACTCATTCGGAAATAATTGCAATCAATATATATATTTACGCTCAGTGTGTTGTCGTGATCTCTGTTGGAAAGGTTGTTTCTGTTGGAGAGTTTGTCCACCCTCTCCCTCTCTGACATGGTTAGAATGAATAGTTCAGGGTAACATTCAGCAATGTTGTTATAGAATAGATGTTTCATCGGTTGTCGGTCCACGCATTCACGGGTACATAATTTGTAGCTGCAGACTAGTAATTAGTATCGAAGAGTAGCTCTTATTCTGTCGGATTGATAGTCTTTAGTGGTACCACGTGGTATGGTTAAAAGATCTACTCAAACCGTAACTCCCTCTGTGATGAGGTACTGGTCTGCAGGGAATTCCTCCGGGTGGGGGTTATATTCGTAACAAAGTAGAAAGGGGCTGTCCCATGACGCCAGATCAATGTCTGTGCTCATGGGGCGGGCAAATGACAAAGGGCATTGGAGTTTCCTTGATTAAACAGTTTAAAATCACATTACATAATTTCACAAATAGTTCCATCTTCACCATAAAAAATCCTACAATGTGATTTTCTGGATTTTTTTTCTCATTTTGTCTGTCATAGTTGAAGTGTACCTCTGACGAAAATTACATGCCTTTCTCATCTTTTTAAGTGGGAGAACTTGCACAATTGGTGGCTGAATAAATTCCATTTTTGCCCCAATGTATCTGTATTTACAGTAATGTGAAATCCATAGACTAGGGCCTAATGCAGTTTTTTCAATTAACTGATTTCCTTATATGAGCTGTAACTCAGTCAATTCTTTGAAATTGTTGCATGTTGCTTTTATATTTGGTTCAGTGTAGATTCATTCTCTGATCCTTTGATTGGGTGGACAACTGCCATGTCCACCCAATCAAAGGATCAGAGAATTAATCTAGTAAACTACAGCTAGCTAGCACTGCAGCATAAGCATAAGCTACAGCTAGCTAGCACTGCTAGCACTGCAGTGCACAACAAGTAGTTGACTTAAAGAAAGACAATAGTTGAACAAATTAATTTCTTCGAAAATTAAGGAGAAGCGAGAGAGATATAGATAGATAGATATATTTGGTTGTATTTTTGTCTCTCAGAGAGGGATGTAATGTGAGCTAGATGGCTATGGCTATCCAACACTGGAACTCTTCCAAGTAAAGGTAAGCTTTAATTGATTTATTGCCACCAGGGCCCGCCGTTGTAACTGCTAAACTACCTACTGTACACTGTACTGCATGATAGTAGCCAGTTTACTTACGCGTTAGTTCTAGTAGCTTAGTTCTAGTAGCTATGTTGACTAATTGACTACAATGATGTAGGCTGTGTGTAGCGGTTATTACATAAAGCTTTGGCTTTGAAAGTTAGATTAATTTTTTCTTTACTATTTCTTCTTTTGTAATTTTTTTACCCCTTTTTCTCCCCAATTTCATGATATCCAATTGGTAGTTCCAGTCTTGTCTCATCGCTGCAACTCCCGTACGAACTGTCAAACTGTCAAACTGCACTGCTTCTTGACACACTGCTCACTTAACCCGGAAGCCAGCCACACCAATGTGTTGGAGGCAACACCGTCCAACTGGCGACCGTGTCAGCGTGCATGCGCCCAGCCCGCCACAGGAGTCACTAGAGCGCGATGGGAGAAGGACATCCTGGCCGACCAAACCCTCTGCTAACCTGGACGACGCTGGGGTAATTATGCGCCGTCTCATGGGTCTCCCGGTCGGTTGTGACACAGCCCGGAATCGAACCCAGATCTGTAGTGACGTCTCGCCTTAGACCGCTGCACCACTCAGGAAGCTGGAAAGCTTTTTTTTGCCTGTCCACAGACAGCTGTTGTGTTGTGCACTGAAGTCCACAATTTAAGGGAAGGAGAAGGAATTATAAAACTAGCAGAGTGATCATGCTGTTTGTATGTGGCTGCTATGAAAGTGAACTGTGTTAGGGGGTGATCAGGGGTTTATTCCGCAGATTCTGTAAACTGAAGGAAATGGAACGAACGAAATGGGGATAAAGGTATTTGTCAAATATAAACTAGTTTGAAAATGTTGAACTAATGATTACACCCTAGATCAGCTAGATGCAGGCAAGTGTATGCAAGGCGGTATTGAATGTGTTACTGACTGTCACCTTGATCACTGTCACCTTAAATTTGTATCTTGACCTGTGCACTTACGTTGTAAACTTTCATTCAAAGGCTAGGTTGTAGCAACCTCATGATGGGTATAGGGAACATTACAGTATCATGTAGTAGCCTAAACATATTGATCTTACATTGAGCTGGGTGAATGGAATATGAATTACAGTCACCCAATATGCTGTAATAGAAATAAGGTAATAGAAATAAGGTAATTCTCCTAAAAATACCAAAATCGTCTAACCCATAATGATTCAAATCCTATCAGAAAAGGTCACAGGGAACTCTTTCCCTCAGTCTGAGACACGTGTTCTCACAACCTGGGGTTATGTCATTTATTTGTTGTTGTCTTGCAATACTATATGCTCATTTAGATCATATAACAAGGTTATCGGTAATAGGTATTGTTGTTTTACCATTATAATGGCAGAATCATGTAATTACTGTGGAATGATCACCCTTAGCACGACAAGATGTGTCAAGAGCAGGGAATCAGCTGGATGTACGTATTTTATATGATCAAAGCAATCTATTTCTTCTCATATCAGAATCGGGAGCTGATTGATCCATCTATTTTTGTTAGGAATTAATGTTATGTAAAATGTTTACCACAGATTACCATTTGATTGCTTATGACGTTTATGACAAATGGTCTCTACAATGGTCTACAATGAACTCTACAAAAGAGACCGTATTAGATCTCAATTCTATCCACCAAAGCTTCCATAAAAGTCTGTCTGTTGTGCCAATGCTAAATCCCCACTGCAAATAATTCCAGGAAGCAGCTTCCCCCAGAAGACTAGGAGGAATTAAAGCAATGTCGAGTGAGGGCTGCTGTCACCCTGATTGCCAAGCCTACTCATGAAATCCAGAGCGCCTTGTGTTATCACATACATATTTAACCCGTTACATACACTTCAGTTACAGACAGCTCTTACATATGTCTGCTCACCAAAAGATAACATACTGTAAATACAGTAGTATTACAATGGGTTCCATTTTGGGAAAACAAAAAAACATTTTCCTTTAATTGAAGAACTAGCAAAGTGTACAAGACAGTTAGAACAAAGGGAGATGACATTAGAACATTCGGGACATGTAAAGAATGTGTGATAATGTCGTGATCTTTAACGTCTTAAAATCGTTGCGGTTTTGTTGTCTTCACCACAAACCACTCGTCATAGCAGCAAGGCATCCGAGCACAATCCAACTCCATTCCCTGTTTGGTATTCACATCCTGCCGATTTACATTGGCAGACCTTTGTTTTGAGTATGAATTTGTTGGATATGTGAATCAATTTGTCACATTGAAAGCTCTTTCTGAAACACTGTCTCTTGATTATTTTTGAGTGGTATGCAAGAAAAGGTCTACCTTAAATACAATTGTTTAGTATTGCCTAGTCACATATTATGTTGTTTAAATGTCAAACTCCAGGAATCATTTAAGAGCTCCTTGACTCCCTGATACTGTCACTCACTCCTCCTCGCTTGATCCTCCTGCCCTCCAGTCAGTGTGGGACCAAAATGCCAACAAACAAGTATCAATCTGCGTGACAGGCAGAAGAGATCAGTGGGGAGAAGTAGAGGAAGTTGGACTTCAGTACATGGGTGCATCCATCTGATGACAAGGCCATGGCCCAAATTACTCAGCGGTGTTCCCGAGGTGCGCTGTTGACAAATCTGCCTGATAATCTGCAAACAAGAGTGGCCCATTCGACCATAAAAACAGTGTTGCAGATTACAGGATATTCACTTCCATTG
Organism: Oncorhynchus keta; assembly: GCF_023373465.1. Lineage (NCBI taxonomy): Eukaryota > Metazoa > Chordata > Actinopteri > Salmoniformes > Salmonidae > Oncorhynchus > Oncorhynchus keta. The sequence goes on from NC_068450.1 coordinate 41,696,278, forward strand.
GGTTAGCTATTTATTTCCCCCTTAAGTGACAGTGCAGTGGTCAAAGTACCATATAAGAGCGCAATGTAATTGACTCCAACCTACACTGCAGTCTTTACAAAGTAGCATGCTGTTACTGTTGCTACCTAAACAGATGTTTACATTTTAGTCATTTACAGTAGCAGACACTCTTATCCAGAACAACTAGGGTATAGTGCCTTTCTCCAGAGCACACTGGCAGATTTTTCACCTGAAGGATTCAAACCAGCAACTTCTCAGTTACTGGCCCAACGCTCTTAACCTCTAGGCTACCTGCCACCCAGTCTTATAACCCAGCACACTATGAACTGCTGTACCAAAACACACCACAAATTTGATGCTCCCTCTGTACACTTTGTGTTTTTTTTTTGTATTTTCCCTCCACTTTCTGTTAACACACTTACTTCTAAACACATTGCTATGGTGGGTTTGACATAATCTGTCCCTGAGAATGGTTCTCCCCAACTCTCCTCAACCTCAATATCCTCCTAGGATCATTAAGAGGAAGGAAACTAGAGGGAAACCGAAAACAGGAGGGCTGTGTTTATCTGAGCGTATCAATGCGATGATGATGAAGAATGACGGCTTGATGGCCATAATTCACTGGGGAGACGTTGGTGTGGAAATTTGGTCATTTCTTTTGGCAGGTTGCATCTGTCATCGTGTAACGACTGATTTAAGGACCCGTCAGTCATTGATTATGTCTCTGATGGGAGTCAATGGCGATAACGCATGTTTGGAAATTGAATTCATCTTCTCAGGAGATACAGTAAGGGACGTGTGGGAGAAGGTCTAATGGAAGAATTCAATCTGTGTTCGTTTTTTCATCAGTCTTTTTTTACGCTTCGGGTGTTTATATTGTCTTAAAGGTTAAGTGTATAACATTGTTTGCTATGAAAGCAAATGTTAAAACTTAAGCTGCTACTTTTACTATTTTACTTAGATTGTGTACGCTCTTACTGTACATTTCCGATTATTGTCTTATTTCCTATCGAAGAAATTAGAGCCTTCGGAGTGCTCAGTGTATAGAAATCCACACCGCATGGCTTTTTCCAGTAGTTAGCTGTCACGAGTCCGACCGAGGGTGTCTCCCCTTCCCGGGCGGTTGGCGCTCGGCGGTCGTCGTCACCGGCCTATTAGCTGCCACTGATTGTTTTTCCTCTCCCTCCTTGTATGTTTAGTGGTAGCACCTGTTCATGATTAAATCAGCTAATTAGTTTGTCTTTATTAGACAGCCGGCCCGCCTGGTTGTTGTGCGGGATTATTGCAGTGTAACCTTCGGCTCTGTTGTTAGAAGTACGTGTTAGTGCCTGGTCGTTACTTTTCCGTTGTACATTCTCATGCCCTGTGTTTGGGGCCGTTACTATTGTGAGCACCCTGGGATGCGTTGGCGCTATTAAAGACGCACAGCTTTGCACTCACTGTCTCCTGCGTTTGACTCCACACACCTACGACACCTGAAGTGTTACAGAATCCCGCACCTAAATAAAATCGAATGGAGTCAGCAGGAGCAGCAGCCAACCCTCTCCCATCGATGGAGGAACGGGTTCTCCACCACACCACCATTCTCCATCGGATCGGATCCGCGATGGATCAAGTGATGGAGAGAATGGACCGATGGGAGAGGAGTGGTCTCCTCTCTCCACCTTCGGCACCCCCGACTCCGGACTCCCCATCACTCGACTCCAGCACCCTTCGTCTGACGCTACCGAGGGCTTATGATGGAGCGGCGGCGGGTTGCCAGGGGTTTCTGCTTCAGCTGGAGCTATACCTGGCCACCGTTAGACCCACTCCCTCAGGAGCGGAGAGGGTGAGTGTCCTCATCTCCTGCCTCACGGGTCGTGCTCTGGAGTGGGCGAACGCAGTCTGGAATGGCCCAGACTCAGCGCGGGAGCACTACCCAGAGTTTTCCTGCCGCTTCCGTGCCGTATTTGATCACCCTATAGACGGCCGAGCGGTGGGAGAACGACTTTTCCATCTCAGGCAGGAGAGGAGGAGCGCCCAGGATTACGCGCTGGAGTTCCGGACCTTGGCAGCCGGATCTGGGTGGAACGACAGGGCCCTTATGGACCACTACAGGTGTGGTCTCCGAGAGGACGTCCGCCGGGAGTTAGCGTGTCGGGACACCACTCTGTCACTGGATCAGCTGATTGACATGTCCATTCGACTGGACAATCTGCTGGCTGCCCGCGGGCGTTCAGAGAGGGTCCTGTGCGTTCCACCACCCAGCCCCTCCGCTCCCATTCCGATGGAGTTGGGAGGGGCTGCGCCGAGGGGTACCGGAGGAGGAGGCCTTCCCTGCACCAACTGTGGTCGGAGAGGACACACGTCTGATCGGTGCTGGGGGGGTCCGTCTGGGAGTAGAGATGGCAGGCGGAACGCTTCTCGGTCACCCCAGGTGAGTCAGCATCAGACTCACCCAGAATCCCTTGTTGGCCATATGTTTGTCTTAATCTCTTTCCTTCACTTTTTTCCCTCTTCCCAGCATAGGGCGCTAGTCGATTCAGGCGCAGCTGGGAACTTTATGGATCGCGGACTCGCCCTTAAGTTAGGGGTTCCGCTGGTGCCGATAGATTCTCCTTTCCCCGTGCACTCCCTAGATAGCCGGCCATTAGGGTCAGGGATGGTCGGGGAGACCACGGTCCCACTGGACATGGTGACGCAGGGGAATCATAGGGAGCGTATCAGTTTTTTTATTATTGATTCGCCTGCGTTTCCAGTGGTGCTGGGGACTCCCTGGCTGGCCCGGCACAATCCTAAAATTTCGTGGAGACAAGGGGTTCTCCAGGGGTGGTCAGAGGAGTGTTCTGGAAGGTGTTTGGGAGTTTCCATCGGTGCCACGTCGGTGGAGAGTCCAGACCAGGGTTCCACGGTGTGCATTCCCCCGAGTATGCCGATTTGGCAATCGCTTTCAGTAAAGTGAAAGCGACTAAATTACCACCTTATCGACCGGAAAGGGATTGTACGATAGATCTCCAGGTAGACGCTGCGCTTCCCAAGAGTCATGTGTACCCGCTGTCCCAGGAGGAGACGTTGGCAATGGAGACATATGTCACGGAGTCGCTGGGACAGGGGTACATTCGGCCCTCCATTTCACCCGTCTCCTCGAGTTTCTTTTTGTGAGGAAAAGGAGGGAGGTTTGCGTCCGTGTATCGATTATAGAGGTCTAAACGCCATCACAGTGGGGTATAGTTACCCTCTACCTCTCATCGCTACGGCGGTGGAATCGTTCCACGGAGCGCAGTTCTTCACAAAACTGGATCTCAGGAGCGCGTATAGTCTGGTGCGTATTCGGAAGGGAGACGAGTGGAAAACCGCATTTAGTACTACATCCGGCCACTATGAGTACCTCGTCATGCCGTATGGGTTAAAGAATGCTCCAGCCGTTTTCCAATCCTTTGTAGACGAGATTCTCAGGGACCTGTGCGGTCAGGGGTGGTTGTTTATATCGATGACATTCTGATCTACTCGGCCACTCACACCGCGCATGTGTCTCTGGTGCGCAAAGTGCTTGGAAGACTGCTGGAGCATGACCTATACGTCAAGGCTGAGAAATGCGTGTTCTCTAAACGAGCCGTCTCTTTTCTGGGATATCGCATTTCCACCTCGGGGGGTGGTGATGGAGGGGAACGCATTAGGGCCGTGCGTAATTGGCCGACTCCAACCACGGTAAAGGAGGTGCAGCGGTTTTGGGTTTTGCCAACTACTACCGGAGGTTTATCCGGGGTTTTGGCCAGATAGCGGCTCCCATTACCTCACTGCTGGGGGGCCCGGTGCGATTGCAGTGGTCAGCACAGGCGGACAGGGCATTCAACAAGTTGAAGGCGCTGTTCACTGAGGCGCCCGTGTTGGCGCATCCGGATCCCTCTCTAGCATTCATAGTGGAGGTGGACGCGTCCGAGGCTGGGGTGGGTGCCGTGCTATCACAGCGCTCGGGTACGCCACCAAAACTCCGCCCCTGCGCTTTCTTCTCAAGGAAGCTCAGCCCAGCGGAGCGTAACTATGATGTGGGGACCGGGAGTTGCTAGCGGTGGTTAGAGCTCTGAAGGTGTGGAGACACTGGCTTGAGGGGGCTAAGCACCCTTTTCTCATCTGGACCGACCACCAGAATCTGGAGTATATTCGGGCTGCAAGGAGACTTAACCCACGTCAGGCAAGGTGGGCCATATTCTTCACCCGGTTCCGGTTTACTTTGTCTTATAGACCGGGCTCCCAGAACGTGAAGGCTGACGCACTGTCCCGCCTTTACGACACCGAGGATGGGTCCACCGAACCTACTCCCATCCTTCCCGCCTCTAAGCTGGTAGCCCCAGTGGTATGGGAGGTGGACTCGGACATCGAGCGGGCGTTACGGGCTGAACCCGCGCCTCCTCAGTGTCCAGCGGGCGAAGGTACGTGCCGCTTGATGTTCGGGACAAGCTGATTCGGTGGGCTCACGTCCTACCCTCCTCGGGTCACCCTGGGGTGACGAGGACAGTGGGGAGCCTTCAGGGGAGGTATTGGTGGCCTACGTTGGTTAAGGACGTTAAGGGTTATGTCTCCTCTTGCTCAGTGTGCGCTCAGAGTAAGGCTCCTAGGCACCTTCCTAGAGGGAAGCTACAACCCCTCCCCGTTCCACAGCGGCCATGGTCACATCTGTCCATAGATTTCCTGACCGATCTTCCGCCGTCTCAGGGGAACACCGCGGTTCTAGTGATTGTGGATCGGTTTTCTAAGTCCTGCCGTCTCCTCCCGTTGCCCGGTATCCCTACAGCCCTGCAGACTGCGGAGGCATTATTTACCCATGTCTTTCGGCACTACGGGGTGCCGGAGGACATCGTTTCTGATCGGGGCCCCCAATTCACGTCTCGGGTATGGAGAGCGTTCATGGAACGTTTGGGGGTCTCTGTCAGCCTGACCTCCGGTTATCACCCCGAGAGTAATGGGCAGGTGGAGAGATTGAACCAGGAGGTGGGTAGGTTTCTGCGGTCGTATTGCCAGGATCGGCCAGGGGAGTGGGCACGATACATTCCCTGGGCTGAAATGGCTCAGAACTCACTACGCCACTCCTCTACTAACGTGTCCCCTTTTCAGTGTGTGTTGGGATACCAGCCGGTCCTGGCACCATGGCATCCGAGCCAGACCGAGGCTCCTGCGGTGGAGGAATGGGTACAGCGCTCCAAGGAGACCTGGAGGGCCGTCCAGGAGTCTCTACGACAAGCGAGTGGACGGCAGAAGAGGAGTGCTGACCGCCACCGCAGTGAGGCCCCCGTGTTTGTACCGGGGACAGGGTCTGGCTCTCGACCCGAAACCTACCTCTCCGCTTGCCCTGCCGGAAGCTGGGTCCGCAGTGTGTAGGGCCCTTTAAAGTCCTGAGGAGAATAAACGAGGTGTGTTATCGATTACAACTCCCTTCCTATTATCGAATTAACCCCTCGTTTCATGTGTCTCTCCTCAGGCCGGTGGTAGCTGGTCCCCTGCAGGACAGTGAGGTACCGGAGGTCCCTCCCCCCTCTGGACATCGAGGGGACCCCGGCGTACACGATCCAGGCCATTCTGGACTCAAGACGCCGGGTGAGGGGCCTGCAGTACCTCGTGGACTGGGAGGGGTACGGTCCGGAGGAGAGGTGCTGGGTACCGGTGAGGGACATCTTGGATCCATCCATGTTGAGGGATTTCCATCGCCTCCATCCGGATCGCCCTGCACCTCGTCCTCCGGGGCGACCTCGAGGCCGGTGTCGGCGCGCTGCGGGAGCCGCGCGTCAGGAGGGGGGTACTGTCACGAGTCCGACCGAGGGTGTCTCCCCTTCCCGGGCGGTTGGCGCTCGGCGGTCGTCGTCACCGGCCTATTAGCTGCCACTGATTGTTTTTCCTCTCCCTCCTTGTATGTTTAGTGGTAGCACCTGTTCATGATTAAATCAGCTAATTAGTTTGTCTTTATTAGACAGCCGGCCCGCCTGGTTGTTGTGCGGGATTATTGCAGTGTAACCTTCGGCTCTGTTGTTAGAAGTACGTGTTAGTGCCTGGTCGTTACTTTTTCCGTTGTACATTCTCATGCCCTGTGTTTGGGGCCGTTACTATTGTGAGCACCCTGGGATGCGTTGGCGCTATTAAAGACGCACAGCTTTGCACTCACTGTCTCCTGCGTTTGACTCCACACACCTACGACACCTGAAGTGTTACATTAGCAGTAGGAAAATAAGAGTTTCACCAGTACCTCGCCTTTATAGCCCGACAGACTTCAAAAGGGACACACTTTAATTTCTAAGAAAATTGTGTGTGATGTGCAGTATTATTCCTTTCTCCAACAAAGAATAAAGAGAACGGCAATTATTCTGCCACTTATCACACTCCTCCTCGTGCGCGGACCGGCCTGCTTCTGCTGAATGAGGGGATTCTGAACATCTCTGTGACATTTACTGACAAGCAAAAAAACCTGCATGATCATGGTATGCGAGGCAGAACGGCAGAGCCACAATTCACTTTATGTACACAAGTGGTTTGCTCCACATTGTTTGTGAATGCACAGTACTATTACCTAGCTATAATATTGTATTACCAGTTCAAAATGCCAACACTTGGCAGCTAGTACCCACTGGGCACCAACTGTTTGAATCAATGTTGTTTCATTGTCATTTATCTTCGTATTATGCTGTCGAATCCATGTGGAAAATATATTGGATTCGAAAAAAGTGATCAACGTCGTAAACTGTTGTTTTGTGGGTGAATTTCCATAGACAAACCTTCTATTAAAATATGCTGGATTTGTACCTTTTGAAAGAATGTCAGATTTTTATCGTTATAGCCACTATCAAAAAAAACAATAGGCTAGGCAGCACTTCCTACTGGAGACCTGACCCATCAACAGCTATCCATTTAGTCTCCCATCCAGGGTTTTAACCAAGCCCTGCTTAGCTTCGATAGTTGTCACTGACTACTGCCAATGTGCTATCATGAGAATATGTATTGAGACATCTCTTAATACTAAATATACTGAACAAAAATATAAAACGCAACATGCAACAATTTCAAAGATGTTACTGAGTTACGGTTCATATAAGGAAATCAGTCAATTTAAATGCATTCAATAGTCCCTAATCTATGGGTTTCACATGACTGGGAATACATACGTGAGGGAAAAAAGTATTTGATACCCTGTTAATTTTGCACGTTTGCATACTGACAAAGAAATGATCAGTCTATAATTTTAACGGTAGGTTTATTTGAACAGTGAGAGACAGAATAACAACAAAAAATATATATAAATATAAATTGAATTGATTTGCATTTTAATGAGGGAAATAAGTATTTGACCCCCTCTCAATCAGAAAGATTTCTGACTCCCAGGTGTCTTTTATACAGGTAACGAGCTGAGATTAGGAGCACACTCTTAAAGGGAGTGCTCCTAATCTCTACTTGTTACCTGTATAAAAGACAGCTGTCCACAGAAGCAATCAATCAATCAGATTCCAAACTCTCCACCATGGACAAGACCAAAGAGCTCTCCAAGGATGTCAGGGACACGTTTGTAGACCTACACAAGGCTGGAATGGGCTACAACACCATCACCAAGCAGCTTGGTGAGAAGGTGACAACAGTTGCTGCGACTATTCGCAAATGGAAGAAACACAGATGAACTGTCAATCTCCCTCGGCCTGGGGCTCCATGCAAGATCTCACCTCGTGGAGTTGCAATGATCATGAATTAGCCCAGAACTACACGGGAGGGATCTTGTCAATGATCTCAAGGCAGCTGGGACCATAGTCACCTTGAAAACAATTGGTAACACACTACGCCGTGAAGGACTGACATCCTGCAGCACCCGCAAGGTCCCCCTGCTCAAGAAAGCACATATACATGCCCGTCTGAAGTTTGCCAATGAACATCTGAATGATTCAGAGGACAACGGGGTGAAAGTGTTGTGGTCAGATGAAACCAAAATGGACCTCTTTGGCATCAACTCAACTCGCCGTGTTTCGAGGAGGAGGAATGCTGCTTATGACCCCAAGAACACCAATCCCACCGTCAAACATGGAGGTGGTAACATTATGCTTTGGGGGTGTTTTTTTGCTAAGGGGACAGGACAACTTCACCGCATCAAAAGGGGCGATGGACGGGGCCATGTACCATCAAATCTTGGGTGAGAACCTCCTTCCCTCAGCCAGGGCATTGAAAATGGGTCGTGGATGGGTATTCCAGCACGACAATGACCCAAAACACACGGCCAAGGCAACAAAGGAGCGGTTCAAGAAGAAGCACATTAAGGTCCTGGAGTGGCATAGCCAGTATCCAGACCTTAATCCCATAGAAAATCTGTGGAGGGAGCTGAAGATTCGAGTTGCCAAACATCAGCCTCGAAACCTTAATGACTTGGAGAAGATCTGCAAAGAGGAGTGGGACAAAATCCCTCCTGAGATGTGTGCAAACCTGGTGGCCAACTACAAGAAATGTCTGACCTCTGTGATTGCCAAGTACTAAGTTATGTTTTACAGAGGGGTCAAATACTTATTTCCCTCATTAACATGCAAATCAATTAATAACATTTTTGACATGCTTTTTTTCTGGATTGTTATGTTGTTATTCTGTCTCTCACTGTTCAAATAAACCTACCATTAAAATGTCTTCGTCAGTGGGCAAACGTACAAAATCAGCATCAGGATCAAATACTTTTTTCCTTGACTGTGTGTACATTGGTTGGTCACAGATACCTGACAAAAAAAGGTAGGTGCATGAATCAGAAAACCAGTCAGTATCAGTGTGAGAACCATTTGCCTCATGCAGCTACACATCTCCTTCCAATAGAGTTGATAAGGCTGTTTATTGCAGCCTGTGGAATGTTGTCCCACTCCTCTTCAATGGATGTGTGAAGTTGCTGGATATTGGTGGGAACTGGAACATGCTGTCGTACGCATCAATCCAAAGCCTCCCAAAAGTGCTCAATGGGTGACATGTCTGGTGAGTATGCAGGCCATGGAAGTACTGGAACATTTTCAGCTTCCAGGAATTGTGTTCAGATCCTTGTGACATGGGGCCGTGTATTATCATGCAGAAACATGAGGTGATGGCGGCGGATGAATGGCATGACAATGGGCCTCAGGATCTCGTCACAGTATCTCAGTGCATTCAAATTGCTATAGATAAAATGGAACTGTGTTCATTGTCCATAGCTTATGCCTGCCCATACCATAACCCCACCACCACGGGGCACTCTGTTCACAACGTTGACATCAGCAAACCGCTCGCCCACACAACACCATACACATGGTCTGCGGTTGTGAGGCCAAATTCTCTAAAACAATGTTGGAGGTGGCTTACAGTAGAGAAATTAACATTCAATTATCTTTCAACAGTTCTGGTGGACATTCCTGCGGTCAGCATGCCAATTGAATGCTCCCTCAAAACTTGAGACATGTGTGGCATTGTGTTACAGTATGTGACCAAACTGTGCAGTTTAGAGCGGCCTTTAATTGTCCCCAGCACAAGGTGCACGTGTGTAATGATCATGCTGTTTAATCAGCTTCTTGATATGCCATACGTGTCAGGTGGATGGATTATCTTGGCAAAGGAGAAATGCTCATTAACATGAATGTTGTCACGAGTGCTCCCCCTCCGTCCTCTAGGTCACCAGGTTGCTCGTTACGGCGCACACCTCTCACCAGCGTTATGCGCATCTGCGCATAATGACACATTCCTGGACTAAATCACCTCCTTTATATGTCACTCCCTTTGGTTTCTTACCCAGGCGTTATTGTTTGTATCACGTTGGTGTGCTGTTCGTGTTTCTTGTTGTGTTTGTTTATTTATTAAACTGTATTCACTCCCTGAATGTAATCACATTTTATAAATCATATAGCATCAATGATACTATTTAGGCCTATACAGCATTTGCGAACACAACAGCTATTGTTTTAATTCAACCCAGGGTCCAACTAAAAATAAACTATACATATAGGCATAGGGTTTCAAGCTCTGGTTGATTTCAAATGGAACCTTCAAGTTCGTTTATATGTTGGATTCACGTCTCCATCTCAACCAAAAAATGTAAGTTGAAGAATAGGACTCGGTCAAATCAAACCTTATTGAAAGTGTATATAAAAGTTTGATTTGATTTAGCCCTATACTTTAACTTTTTTTTTTTTGGTTGATGGAGACGAGCATCCGACATATCAGTTATTATTTTGTAGACTAATTGGATTTTGAATTGTGTTTGGTTGTCAACCTAATATCAAACATTTGAAGGAAATGTATCTTCTGCTTGGATAGCTCCCTCTGTGCCGCTGAGTTAGGCTGGCTTTAATTCCAGTTTGTCTACAAATGAATAATTAACATTCCGGATTCACATCTCCATCTCAACCAAAAGCTAAAGACTAGGATAAAATCGAACTTTAAATGAAGTTTAAATCAATTTTGATTGAATTATGTCCTATTCTTTTTGGTTGAGAGGGAGATGTGAATCCAACATATCAATTATTCATTCAGTGGCACAAAAGATACATCTCCTTCAAATATTCATATTGGGTTGCGTTGACAACACAATTCAATATCACTTTAGCAATAGAGTAGCTAAATGTCCTATTAACTTGTTGACAAGATAACAAATGATATGTTGGTTTCACGTCTCCAATTCAAACAAAAAATACAAGTTAAAGAATAGGAGTGGCTCAGATTAAATTATCCAAGCATTACATACATCTTCTTTAAATGTTGATATTTGGTTGAGTTGTCAACCAAACACATTTCAATTTTCTTCTCTAAGACAGTAAATAGCCTTAACTTTAGGCTATCTTATAAATTAATGTAAAAAAAACAAATTCAATGTTAAAATGATTAAAACACATTTTGAGGTTACTAACTACAAATGTCTTCTTATGTTATCATAGAACGTGTGCATGTTCAAGATAGCATGCAAATGTTGCAGGTCTGTGGAGATCTTCACAATGCTACAATAATCGGCACAGAATCTCGAGCATCATTGGTCACTTGCACTATGTGCTTTCAATATAATCTCAACTGCAATCCAGGTCATTTGGTTGAGCTATTAAGTTAAGCACAGTGATAACACATTTAGTTGTTGCAGAAATACACAATATCTGATATCTGTATTCCTATTTGAACTTTGTTTTGCTTTTAAAATGGTTGAAAGCTTAGTGATAATACATTTGAATTCAGCAAACTTCTGGCTGCATTTTTTGAGGGGGTGAATAAAGGTTGAAATCTCATTGATCAACATCTCAACCAAATGTGACCCACATTTCCAAGTTGAAATGATGTGGTGTGCCCAGTGGGTAGAATGTTTTAAGAATGCTACTCAGGTATTGAACAAACACTATATTGGCTAACTCATGGTTTAATGAACTGCTCACTTGTTAGCATCAACTGTGAATACCAGATTCATGTTGAATTCATAGGAAAGAAAGAAAATAACCCAGTTCCATTGTGATAGAACCTAGTTCCACAATAACAGGGATGACAGATGTTAAAAGCATGGAGGAGAGGCCATTTAGGCCTATACATTGCACTACACCACGAAGGAAACTATATCTAACACTGTGTCCATGCATTGCATGTGTCATGGAACAGACAAGCAGGCAACCTAAAAGCAGTCTTTCCAAAATTCCCTGGACAACTTCTGTTCAGTGAAAACGGAACGTTTTCTTTGTGACTTTCCTGTGCTGTGCGGGACATCAGAGTGAATAAATAAAAGCTTCCTCTGTGTGGCATGTTGGATCAGGGGATGGGATTAAGAGCGTTTTCACGGCTAAGGGAGATGTCTAATCTTCTGACAGCAGACTAAGAAAATCTGTCTCAGACTGACAAGGAAGCTCATGTCTCTCCTTCCAGCAAAGGAAGATAGCCGAGTAGCCGTCCACAAGAGTTCACGTTTGGATCATTTCTGAGTGGATAAATAAGTGCATCTGACTAAATATGCAGGTGCATTTGTCAATATCTAGGTACATTTGTCCTCCCCCCACAAATAGAACTGTAAGTCAGAAAATGTACTGAATTCCTGTCGTTAAAAATGTACTTCAAAATTCAATTCACTAGTTATATTTTTTATTAAGACATTTGCGACAGCAGCTACAATATGTTAAACCTCTTTAGCGGTCGATGTCATTGAGGATTCTGATTAAGTGTCTGATAGAGCTACTATGCTAACACATGTGTTGCCATTATCACAGTCGGGGAGCCAAATTGCTTTCAAAATCAGAACATCTCAATGTCATGGGTAAGAAATAGTAAGAAAGCCCCTGCAGCCTACTGATAACATGGATTTATCTAAACACAAAAATAAAAATAAAATCTTAAGGGAAAGGATACCTACATTGAAGAGCACTGATATTCCAACCTACTTTCTCAATGTTTTGCCTCTCCAAAAGTCTTGACCCACTGAAAATGGAAATACATAGATATCCTGGGATTGATTTCACAGTTTTGTGGACTGAGCATTGCAGGTTTTGTGGCTCGGATTATGAAGTGGAAGTGTGATTGGCAGACATTCCTGTGCCCAAACCGTGGACTTGGAATTTGCAGAACATTCCGTAGCATTATTTTCCAGTCCACAAATGTCTTTCTCTGTACAAAAATAAATACATCTCAATGACATTCCTTTAAGGGACATGTGAATAAAGTTTGACAAAATATCCATAAAATGTTTACTTTTAACAGATGTTTTGACATGTGGATCAAATCATATTTAATTTGTCACATCGTAAACAAAAGTTGTAGACCTACAGTGAAATGCTTACTTATGGGCCCTTCCAACAATAGAGAAATAATAGATAAGTAAAACACATAATAATAAAAGTCATAATAAATCCACAATGAATATGTCACAACCTGATCTGTTTCACCTGTCTTTGTGATTGTCTCCACCACCCTCCAGGTGTCGCACATCTACCCCATTATCCCCTGGGTATTTATCCCTGTGTTTTCTGTCTGTTGCCAGTTCATCTGTTTTGTTTAAGCCTACCAGTGTTTTGTGTCTCGGTGCCTGTTTTTTCCAGTTTCTCGTTCCTCATCCTCCCAGTTTTGGACCCTTGCCTGTCCTGACTCTGTACCTGACCACCTTGCCTGTCCACCCTGCCTGTCCCTGAGCCTGCCTACCGTCCTGTGCCTCTACTCGACCCCTGCCTGCCTTGACCTGTCGTTTACCTGCCTGATGTTACAATAAACATTGTTACGTCACACAGTCTGCACTTGGCCTTGTTACCTGATAAAGTAACGATAGCCAAGTTATGTACACGGGTTACCAATACTGAGTCGACATACAGTGAGTGGTATGAGGTAATTGAGGTAGATATGTACATATAACTAGGAATGAAGTAATAGATAATGAACAGTAGCAGCAGTGTATGTGATGAGCCGAAAAGTTAGTGCAAAAGGGTCAATGCAGATAGCTATTAGGTTAACTATTTAATTGGCAGAGAGAACAGTCTATGACTTGGGTGGCTGTAGTCTTTGAAAAACTATAGGGCCTTCCTCTGACATCACCTGGTATAGAAGTCCTGGATGGCAGGGAGCTCAGCCCCAGTGATGCACTGGGCTGTACGCACAACCCTCTGTAGCGCCTTGCGGTTGGGTGCCAAGCAGTTGTCATACCAAGCGGTTTTTCAGCCAGTCAAGATGCTCTCAATGGTGCAGCTGTAGAAGTGTTTGAGTATCTGAGGGCCCGTGCCAAATCTTTTCAGCCTCCTGAGGGGGAAGAGGTGTTGTCGTGCCCTCTTCACGACTATGTTGGTGTGTGTGGACCATGATAGATCCTATGTGATAGAACCTGCTCTACCCGTGCTCGGCCCTCATTTTCCTGTAGTCAACGATCAGCTCCCTTGTCTTGTTGATGTTGAGGAAGAGGTTGTTGGTCTGGCTCCACACTGCCAGGTCTCTGACCTCCTCCTTATCGGCTGTCTCATCGTCGTTGGTGATCAGAACTATCTCATCTTTGTCGGCAAACTTACTGATGGTGTTGGAGTCATGCACGGCCACGCAGTTGTGGGTGAACAGGGAATACAGGAGGGGACCATGTGTTGAGGTTCAGCATGGTGGATGTGTTGTTGGCTACCCGCCAGGAAGTCCATGATCCAGTTGCAGAGAGAGATGTTCAATCCCAGGGTCTTAAGTTAGTGATGAGCTTGGACGCTGAGCTGTAGTCTATGAACAGCATTCTCACCACAGGCTGTTGGTGGCACCTTAATTTGGGAGGACGGGCTCGTGGTAAAGGCTGGAATGGTATCAAATACATCAAACACATTCCATCCGCTTCGTTCCTGGCCATTATTATGAGCTGCCCTCCCCTGAGCAGCCTCCTGTGATTCTCACGTAGGTGTTCTTCTTGTCCAGATAGGAAAGGGAAGTGTGGAGTGCAATAGAGATTGTGTTATCTGCAAATCTGTTGGGGCAGTATGTGAACTGGGTCCAGGGTAGAGGTCTTAACGGATCCAAAAAGTTGGACCAGTTCTGAAATGGACCTGAGGCTTTCCCACCTGGACCCAATATGCATGAATAAATAATATAGAGACCCGTTCCAATTGCACCTGAGGACAACAATACCCGTACTGTATAGACCTGTTCGGATTTAGACCCAATCAGAGTGAGGGAAGCAGCAGAGAAGTCATTTTTTAAAGCTACTTTATTAACCGGAGCTGATAAAGCAAGAGAGGAGGGAGAGAGAGGTGCCCCTCTAGCAGGCGGGTGGAGGGGTCGTACTTTGAGCGAGTGACACGGGAGGAGGGAGGGTGGGAGGGAGAGTAGAGAGACCAATTAAGCAACCAACCAAGTAGACCAATAGATGCCATAGCTAGGTTATTTATCATCAAATATGATTACGTAGTGCCTGTCTTGAATGCGTAAAACTGGGAGAAGCTAGTTAGCAAGGTAGTCTAATTGAGGCTGCAGTGCATACACTTTCTCATCGTACAGTTACAAATAACGACTCCATTCAGAATATTAAATAGCAGCCTACCTGTTGCCTCTTGGTCGTTGTATCCTTCTCCTTTAACTTTGAATTCCATTTTAATTCCATCTTCCATTGATTAGATATCTCCTAACTTTTACCACATATGGAGATTCTATGACTGTAGCCTATTTCCGCTTTGATGACTTATGATTGGCCAACAACAACAACAAGCTACAATCAAGCTTGTTGTCTCGTGACAAGCAAAAGCAGCAGGATAAATGATCAAATGTCACTATCTCTCTCTACTGTAGCAGTCACATTCAGAGCTGTACGGGCCCTTCCAGACAAGTCAGTTACAATTACACATATCCTTTACAATAATATTATGTCCGATTCAGACCCGTGCTATTATTTAGAATTCTGGATCCAAACCCGCTCGGGTACTGGATCGATTCTTGGGTATTCAGGTACAGGTGGATCCGTGAAGACAGCTAATCCATGGTGTCTGGCATGATGGTGTTGATGTAAGCCATTACCAGCCTTTCAAAGCATTTCACGGATATGTGAATGCCATGGGGCGATAGTGATTTAGACAGGTTACCTTGGCATTCTTGGGCACAGAGACTATGGTGGTCTTGTTGAAACATATAGGTATTACAGACTGGGTCAGGGAGAGGTTGAAAATGTCAATGAAGACACTTGCCAGCTGATCAGTGCATGGTCTAAGTACACGTCCTGGTAATCCCACTGGCAATCCCACTGGCCTTGTGGCCTTGTGATTGTTAACCTGTTTAAAGGTCTTACTCACATCGGCTACGGAGAGTGCGATCACACAGTCGTCCGAAACAGCTGGTGCTCTCTTGTATGGTTCAGTGTTGCTTGCCTCATAGGAGGCATTTAGCTTGTCTGGTAGGCTTGCGGCACTGGGCAGCTTGCGGCTGATTTTCCTTTTGTAACCCATGATAGTTTGCAAGCCCTGCCACACCTGACTAGCGTCAGAGCCGGTGTACTAGGATTAAATCTTAGGTCTGTATTGATGTTTTGCCTGTTTGATGGTTCATCGGACAGTGTAGCGGGATATCTTATAAGCGCCCAGATTATAGTGTCCCGCTCCTTGAAAGCAGCAGCTCTAGCCTTAGCTCAGTGTGGATGTTGCCTATAATCCATGGCTTCTGGTTGGGAAATGTACGTATGGTCACTGTGTGTCCTGTTGTTTAGCATCCGCTTCATCGGACCACTTCAGTATTGAACGCGTCACTGGTAATTCCTGTTTGAGTTTTTGCTTGTAAGCAGGAATCAGGAGGATGGTTATGATTAGATTTGCCAAATGTAGCGCAAGGGAGAGCTTTGAAAGCGTTTCAGTTTGTGGAATAAAGGTGATCAAGAGTTTTTCCGCATCTAGTTGCACACGTGACATGCTCGTAGAAATGAGGTAAAACGCTTTCAGTTTTCCTGCATCCCCGGGCACTAGAAGTGCCGCCTCTGGATGACCATTTTCTTGTCAATTTATGACCGTATACAGCTCGATGGCCCTATACAGCTCATTATATATTTGTTGCGGTAATAATCCAGCTAAATTAATTTCGTAATTCGTTTTTCAAAGTTCTTCAGTCTAAACATGGAGTAATCTGGCATCTAATTCTAAATCAAGAACAATCTAAGAGACTATCTCTTGAGATTAAATACTATCTTGTAGTTCAATCAACTTAGTATCAACAAAACGTCAAATTCAAGTTCAACTTTGTGTCACAATCTTCAAGGTATCATACCAGTACTTAAACAATGGAAATTAGTCCAGTACGCTGATGCTCAAGGTTAAGATTCCAGGTGGGCCATTTCCTTCTCACAAGCTATTGGCTCAGGTCGAGCTAAGACTATGTTGATGGAGCTATAGGTAGTGGGTGGCGTGTCCGAGAGGGCATCAGTGGTGCACAGCTCATCTGGCATTGCAGCAAACATGTAATGTATCAATTCAGTAAACCATGAGAAGACCAGATCACTCTGCTATTTTTGATTGGCTACACTGAAGCTACAAGCAGGAGTACATAATTAGTTATTGTGTTCAATACCAAAAAAGTATGCATTTTACCATATAATTTCGTTGTAAATACTAAATACCACCTGTACAATAAAGAATTATACCAAAATGTTGTCATTCCTTCTATAACCTGTGCTCAATCATCAACAAATTGCTTGCGTTGGCTAAATGTGCATTACTTATTTCTTCCACTGCAACTATAGAAACACATCCACAAGCAATTCATCACTGGCTGTGGTTCCTCTGTGTCCTATTCAAGATACTCCAGTGCTGCGATTGCACTTTTATATTAATGCGATCACGTTTGAGGTGGCACACAAAGTGAATTAAGAAGCTGAGAAATTGATCGTTTGGCGAATACAAAGGCCTAGGTAGCTTGTACGGCACTTTAAACACTCCATAATAAACTTGGAATTTAGATCACGCAGCAGAATTCAATGGGGGGCTGAGGTCGTATTTGTTTCAAGAAGCGGCCACCGTGAGGTAACAAACAACCTCCCTTGACCTTAGATTTACTTCCGAAAGTGTTTCCATTCCCCTTTAAGGTCAAGGGAGGCTGTTTGTTACCTCAGGATGTCCACGTCTTGAAAAAAGAACTTGCAGGGACTCAATGCATTTAGTTAGTTATCAGATTCAATGGCAGATTCAACCATGGGGTGATTTGTACCATGATATTTTCATACATATACAGTCAGGTCCAAAATGATTGGCACCCTTGATAAATATGAGCAAAAAAGACTGTATAAAATAAATTATTCAAATACTGAACTATATTGTATGTAAAAAATAAATAAAAAAATGGGGAAATTATATAATATTATACTTACACAATTGCTCAGCTTTTTCCTGCAATCTAGAGCCACAATCACTATGCTTGATTCTTTGTCCAAAATATGTCTATTTATTTTCATATCAAATCAAAGTGTTTTTGTCATGTGTGCCGAATACAGCAGGTGTAAACCTTACAGTGAAATGCTTACTTACATGCTCTAACCAATAGTGCGAGAAAAAAAAGGTATGTGTGTGTGAAGGTAAGTAAAGAAATAAAACAACAGTAAAAATACATTTAAAAATAAGAGTAGCAAGGCTTATTGAGGTAGTACGTACATGTAGATATGGTTAAAGTGACTATGCATATATGATGAACAGAGAGTAGCAGTAGCGTAAAAAGAGGGGTTGGCGGGTGGTGGGACACAATGCAGATAGCCCGGTTAGCCAATGTGCGGGAGCACTGGTTGGTCGGGCCAATTGAGGTAGTATGTACAGTGGGGAGAACCAGTATTTGATACACTGCCGATTTTGCAGGTTTTCCTACTTACAAAGGATGTAGAGGTCTGTAATTTGTATCATAAGTACATTTCAACTGTGAGAGACGGAATTTAAAACAAAAATCCAGATCACATTGTAGGATTTTTAAGTAATTAATTTGCATTTTATTGCATGACATAAGTATTTGAACACCTACCAACCAGTAAGAATTCCGGCTCTCACAGACCTGTTAGTTTTTTCATTAAGAAGCCCTCCTGTTCTCCACTGTATTAACTGCACCTGTTTGAACTCGTTACCTGTATAAAAGACACCTGTCCACACACTCAATCAAACAGACTCCACCTGTATTAACTGCACCTGTTTGAACTCGTTACCTGTATAAAAGACACCTGTCCACACACTCAATCAAACAGACTCCAACCTCTCCACAATGGCCAAGACCAGAAAGCTGTGTAAGGACATCAGGGATAAAATTGTAGACTTGCACAAGGCTGGGATGGGCTACAGGACAGTAGCCAAGCAGCTTGGTGAGAAGGCAACAACTGTTGGTGCAATTATTAGAAAATGGAAGTTCAAGATGACGGTCAATCACCCTCGGTCTGGGGCTCCATGCAAGATCTCACCTCGTGGGGCATCAATGATCATGAGGAAGGTGAGGGATCAGCCCAGAACTACATGGCAGGACCTGGTCAATTACCTGAAGAGAGCTGGGACCACAGTCTCAAGGAAAACCATTAGTAACACACTACGCCGTCATGGATTAAAATCCTGCAGCGCACGCAAGGTCCCCCTGCTCAAGCCAGCACATGTCCAGGCCCGTCTGAAGTTTGCCAATGACCATCTGGATGATCCAGAGGAGGAATGGGAGAAGGTCATGTGGTCTGATGAGACAAAAATATAGCTTTTTGGTCTAAACTCCACTCGCCTTGTTTGGAGGAAGAAGAAGGATGAGTACAACCCCAAGAACACCATCCCAACTGTGAAGCATGGAGGTGGAAACATCATTCTTTGGGGATACTTTTCTGCAAAGGGGACAGGACGACTGCACCGGATTGAGGGGAGGATGGATGGGGCCATGTATCGGGAGATCTTGGCCAACAACCTCCTTCCCTCAGTAAGAGCATTGAAGATGGGTCGTGGCTCGGTCTTCCAGCATGACAACGACCCGAAACACACAGCCAGCGCAACTAAGGAGTGGCTCCGTAAGAAGCATCTCAAGGTTCTGGAGTGGCCTAGCCAGTCTCCAGACCTGAACCCAATAGAAAATCTTTGGAGGGAGCTGAAAATCTGTATTGCCCAGCAACAGCCCCGAAACCTGAAGGATCTGGAGAAGGTCTGTATGGAGGAGTGGGCCAAAATCCCTGCAGCAGTGTGTGCAAACCTGGTCAAGAACTACAGGAAACGTATGATCTCTGTAATTGCAAACAAAGGTTTCTGTACCAAATATTAAATGCTGCTTTTCTGATGTATCAAATACGTATGTCATGCAATAAAATGCAAATGAATTACTTAAAAATCATACAATGTGATTTTCTGGATTTTTGTTTTAGATTCCGTCTCTCACAGTTGAAGTGTACCTATCATAAAAATTACAGACCTCTACATGCTTTGTAAGTATGAAAACCTGCAAAATCGGCAGTGTATCAAATACTGCTTCTCCCCACTGTACATGAATGTGCAGTTAAACCGACTATGCATATAAGATAAACAGAGAGTAGCAGCAGCTTAAAAGAGGGGGTGGGGGGCACACAATTCAAATAGTCCGGGTAACCTTTTGGTTACCTTCAAACTCAGTGCCTCTTTGCTTGACATCATGGGAAAATCAAAAGAAATCAGCCAAGACCTCAGAAAAATAATTGTAGACCTCCACAAGTCTGGTTCATCGTTGGGAGCAATTTCAAAACACCTGAAGGTACCCTTTCATCAGTACAAACAATAGAACGCAAGTTTAAACACCATGGGACCACGCAGCCGTCATACAGCTCAGGAAGGAGACGCATTCTGTCTCCTAGAGATGAACGTATTCTGGTGCGAAAAGTGCAAATCAAGCAAAGGCCCTTGTGAAGATGCTGGAGGAAACAGGTACAAAAGTATCTATACCCACAGTAAAACGAGTCCTATATCGACATAAACTGAAAGGCCACTCAGCAAGGAAGAAGCTACTGCTACAAAACCACCACAAAGAAGCCAGACTAAGGTTTGCAATTGCACATGGGGACAAAGATCATACTTTTTGGAGAAATGTCCTCTGGTCTGATGAAACAAAAATAGAACTGTTTGGCCATAATGACCATCATTATGTTTGGAAGAAAAAGGGGGACCTGGCCATAATGACCATCATTATGTTTGGAAGAAAAAGGGGGAGGCTTGCAAGCCGAAGAACACCATCCCAACCATGAGACACGGGTGTGGCAGCATCATATTGTGGGGGTGGCTTGCTTGCATGAGGGATCACCTCATAATGAGATAGAAAAATTATGTGGATATATTGAAGCAACATCTCAAGACATCAGTCAGGAAGTTAAAGCTTGGTCGCAAATGGGTCTTCCAAATGGACAATGACCCCAAGCATACTTCCAAGGTTGTGGCAAAATGGCATAAGGACAACAAAGGCAAGGTATTGGAGTGGCTATCACAAAGCCCTGACCTCAATCCTATAGAACATTTGTGGGCAGAACTGAAAAAGCATGTGTGAGCAAGGATGCCTATAAACCTGACTCAGTTACACCAGCTCTGTCAGAAGGAACGGGCCAAAATTCACCCAACTTATTGTGGGAAGCTTGTGGAAGGCTATCCGAAACATTTGACCCAAATTAAACAATGTCAAGGCAATGCTACCACATACTAATTCAATGTATGTAAACTTCTGACCCACTGTTCATGTGATGAAAGAAATAAAAGCTGAAATAAATCATCTACTATTATTCTGACATTTCACATTCTTAAAATAAAGTGGTGATCCTAACTGACCTAAAACAGGGAATTTTTACTAGGATTATATGTCAGGAATTGTGAAAAACTGAGTTTAAATGTATTCGCCTAAGGTGTATGTCACTTCCCACTTCAGCTGAATATATACACACACACACTAACGGTAAAAAGGTTTAGAACACCTACTCATTCAAGGGTTTTATTTATTTGTACTATTTTCTACATTGTAGAATAATATTGAAGACCTGAAAGCTATGAAATAACACATATGGAATCATGAAGTAGCCAAAAAAGTGTTAAACAAATCGAAATATATTTGAGATTCTTAACTAGGCAAGTCAGTTAAGAACAGATTCTTATTTTCAATGACAGCCTAGGAACAGTGGGTTAACTGCCTTGTTCAGGGGCAGAACAACAGATTAGTACCTTGGAACATTTATTTGGGCAGCAATCTGAGGTACAGTTAACTCCAATGATCTTATCCTCTGCAGCAGAGGTAACTCTGGGTCTTCTTTTCCTGTGCCGGTCCTCATGAGAGCCAGTTTCATCATAGTGCTTGATGGTTTTTGCGACTGCACTTGAAGAAACCTTCACACTTCTTGAAATTTTCCGCATTGACTGACCTTCATGTCTTAAAGCAATGATGGACTGTCATTTCTCTTTGCTTATTTTAGCTGTTCTTGCCATAATATGGACTTGGTCTTTTACCAAATAGGGCTATATTCTGTATACCACCCCTACCTTGTCACAACACAACTGATTGGCCCAAACACATAAGGAAAGAATTTCCACAAATAAACTTTTAACAAGGCACACCTGTTAATTGAAATGCATTCCAGGTGACTACCTCAAGAAGCTGGTCGCGGGAATACCAAGAGTGTGCAAAGCTGTCATGAAAGCAATGGGTGGCTACTTTGAAGAATCTCAGATATAAATATATAGTTTTTGGTTACTACATGATTCCATATGTGTTAGCTCATAGTTTTGATGTCTTCACTATTATTCTACAATGTAGAAAATAGCAAAAATAAAGAAAAACCCTTGAAGGACTAGGTGTGTCCCAAAGTTTGACTGGTACTGTGTATATACACAATGAATGTACAAAACATTTTTCAATACATAGATTGCCCAGGTGAATTCAGGCGAATGCTATGATCCCTTATTGATGTCACTTGTTAAATGAAGGGGAGGAGACAGGTTAAATAAGGATTTTTAAGCCTTGAGACAACTGAGACGTGTATGTGTGTCATACACATATCTCTGAGGCTGTTCTGAGGGCAAAAGGGGTGCAACTCAATATTAGGAAGGTGTTCTTAATGTTTTGTACGCTCAGTATATATGCGTTTCAATATGGTGATGACTGGAAGATGGTGCTTTTAACATTCAAAGCATTCTGAGTATTAGTGTTTTATTCGTCTCTGTACTAAGCTATATTTTGTACATAATTCAGAATTTATATAAAATCTGTCAATACGAAGCGTGATGCCCTGATTCCCTCACTCTCTTATCGTTGAACATGTTGGTGCTCCTCTGTGCTGATTGCACCCCTGATTATGTGTGAAGTGTCTGAGTTATTTTTGTTGATTTGAAGACCATTTTGGTGATCTTTAGGGGAGATCTGTTCATTAGCAGTATAAGCCTGTGCTTGTCAGAGGGACTGGAAATAACTGTGGGGGTTCGTTCACCTCTCTCCACCAGCCATACACATTCAGTTGTGTTTTTTTTTTTTTTTATTAATTCAGAATTGCAGCATGCGGCCGAAAATTATTTTGAACAAATGCTCTGAGGTCCAACACACACAGCCATACGTTTGGCCTGGGCCAACTTTTCAATTAGATTTCTTAAAGAATGACTTGCAGTGCCACTATGCAATTACCTTAGAAGAGCCCAAACCTTATTATTTAAATATTTACTCTCCAATGACCATGGTCTTCGATGTGCCTTGGTGGGTCAGTTGAAGTCGGAGGTTTACATACACTTAGGTTGGAGTCATTAAAACGTGTTTTTCAACTACTCCACAAAATTCTTGTTAACAAACTATAGTTTTGGTAAATCGGTTAGGACATCTACTTTGTGCGTGACACAATACATTTTTCCAACAATTGTTTACAGACAGATTATTTCACTTATTATTCACTGTATCACAATTCCAGTGGGTCAGAAGTTGACTGTGCCTTTAAGGACAACAAAGTCAAGGTATTAGAGTGGCCATCACAAAGCCCTGACCTCAATCCAATAGAAAATGTGTGGCAGAACTGAAAAATTGTGTGCGAGCTAGGAGGCCTACAAACCTGATTCAGTCACATCAACTCTGTCAGGGGGAATGGGCCAGAATTCACCCAACGTATTGTGGGAAGCTTGTGGAAGGCTACCCGAAACGTTTGACCCAAGTTAAACAATTTAAAGGCAATGCTACCAAATACTAATTGAGTGTATGTAAACTTCTGACCCACTGGGAATGTGATAAAAGAAAGAAAATCTGAAATAAATAATTCTCTCTACTATTATTCTGACATTTAAATAAAGTGGTGATCCTAACTAACATAAGATTGGGACTTTTTACTCAGACTAAATGTCAGGAATTGTGAAAAACTGAGTTGAAATGTATTTGACTTCAACTGTACGATCCGTAGTACCACCACTGTCTTTATCACTGTTCTTCAGGCATTTGTCAGTTCCTAAAAACAGTCCACAACTAATTTATTCAGATTAAAAAAATACATTTCAGGCTGATTCATGTTAATTCAAACTTTACTGGGTTTAAATGCATTATTTAAAATGAACCGTTGAAGGGAAGATAGGATCATTGACTTGTCAGCAGAGTCTTTACATTATGGATGTCACTTTATGGGACATTGAAACTAGTTAATGTAGGGGAACATGGTTTGATTAAAAATGGCCTCTAGATTACATTCATCCACTGGCTCAAATGTGGCTGAAAATAGGACATTATGGATGTCACTATGGGAAAATGTAACTAGTTAATGTAGGGGAACATGGTTTGATAATAAATGGCCTTTAGATTACATTACTCCACTGGCTCAAATGTGGCTGAAAATATGACATTATGGATGTCACTATGGGAAAATTTAACTAGTTAATGTAGGAGAACATGGTTTGCTAAAAAAATGCCCTCTATATTACATTCTGGCTCAAATGTAGCTGAACATATGATATTATGGATGTCACTTTGGGAAAATGAAACTAGTTGATGTAGGAGAACATGGTTTGCTAAAAAAATGGCCTCTATATTACATTCTGGCTCAAATGTGGCGGAAAATATGGGGGATATGATTTTTTTATATTTTTTTACTTTGATGGAATTCTAGCATTGTACATAACGCACAAAGATCCAAAAGTAAACACCCTGACACTCAGTTCCAAGAGACTGAAATGTAATATCAAGTAAAAAAGGGAGCGTGCTGTACATGTCTCAAGTTCCTCTTGTCTAAGTACAATGGGTATTGTATATTAAAAGCTACGATTTTGAGTCAGTCAGACTGAACTCAGAAGTCGTTAATGGTGACATAACATTGTCTCCAGAATGATGAGGCCAAACATAGACACGGAGTTTAAACCAAAATATGAGCAGCAGTTAAGAGTATAAGTGGGGGATTGAGTGAAGACGGTATCCATCACTCCCTGGATTTGTCTGTTATCTCTCTCCAAGCAGATATTTTAAAGCCAGGCCCAGAAACCTCCCATGTCTCATAGCTCACCATGTCTTTCTTCATGACTGAAACGCCAGCCATCCTGAAGGATTTTCACCTCTTGCCATTGCTGAAATGTGCTGATTATGAACTTTAATGGCACTGCTGGTTGTTATTTTGTCAACTTTGTGAGTATTTTCTTCTTAATATGGAATTTTGGTCATTTGGCTTGTTGATTGCTTTCTTACATAACTTTCAAGATGACATACTGTATATATATATCAACCAAAGATCAATTCCACAAAATTTTACTTGCAGTCCAACCACTGTCAACAATTTTTATCCTTTGATAATTTTTGTTTTTAGTTCTCCAAATGCTAAGTGCACACAATTAATATTTACCAATGACCATGTGACCTGTGAGTGTTAGCCTTTCATGAAGGTGGCAAACCAATTTGGTCACTTGCTAATGTTGTCTTGGGGCGGCAGCGTAGCCTAGTGGTTAGAGCGTTGGACTAGTAACCGGAAGGTTGCGAGTTCAAACCCCCGAGCTGACAAGGTACAAATCTGTTTTTCTACCCCTGAACAGGCAGTTAGTTAACTGTTCCCAGGCTGTCATTGAAAATAAGAATATGTTCTTAACTGACTTGCCTGGTTAAATAAAGGTAAAATTAAATTAAAAATCTTCCCTCTGCATCCTTGTCATTTTATTTAACATTTAATCTGTCATCCATCCTTTCATTTCCCCTTTCTCCTGTCAGTGCCTCCCCCAAAACAAATGGGATGGTATTTGGTGCATTATATCCATGCTGATCTCTCTGTCTCTTTTCGATTAGCCATTTTTCCTAGCAGCCAGCCACAGGTTGGCAAATCTCTGTTGTGTTTCAAATGAGGGCATTGCAGAATAATTGTTTTTGCCATCTGTGATATTTGTTATTTGTTTGGATAATGGGCACCAGCCATTGTTTATTCGCAACTTCCGATAATAACCTTCCCTTATACACAGGGGTTGACTGAGACTTTAGTTTAATTGATCTAGTCAGAATGGATCAAATTAAAAGTTATTTTATTCATGATTCATGGATGTGTTGTAGGAAAGGCAGTACCAGATAACACATATAGTCGGCTAACAACTATACTGAACAAAAATATAAAAGTGTTGGTTCCATGTTGGTCCCATGGGGCGGCAGGGTAGCCTAGTGGTTAGAGCGTTGGACTAGTAACCGGAAGTAAACCCCCGAGCTGACAAGGTACAAATCTGTCATTCTGCCCCTGAACAGGCAGTTAACCCACTGTTCCTAGGCCCTCATTGAAAATAAGAATTTGTTCTTAACTGACTTGCCTAGTTAAATAAAGGTAAAATAAAAAATAAAAAATCATGAGCTGAAGTAAAAGATCCCAGAAATGTTCCATAATCACAAAAAACGTATTTCTTGCGAGTGTTGTGCACAAGTTGGTTTACATCCCTGTTCGTGAGCATTTCTCATTTGCCAAGGCAATCCATCCACCTGACAGGTGTGGCAAATCAAGAAGCTGATTAAACAGTATGATCATTACACAGGTGCACCTTGTGCTGGGGCCAATGAAGAGTCACTCTAAAATGTGCAGTGCTGTCACACAACACAATGCCACAAATGTCTCAAGTTTTAAGGGAGCGTGCAAATGGTATGCTGACTGACGGAATGTCCACCAGAGCTTTTTTTCCAGAGAATTGAATGTTCATTTCTTTACTATAAGCCGCCAACAACATCGTTTTAGAGAATTTAGCAGTATGTACAACCGGCCTCACAACCACAGACCATGTGTAACCACGACATCCAAGGACCTCAACATCCGGCTTCTTCACCTGCGTGATGGTCTGAGACCAACCACCCAGACACCCAAACTGTGGGTTTGCACAGCCAAAGAATGTCTGCACAAACTGTCAGAAACCTTCTTAGGGAAGCTCATCTGCATGCTCGTTATCCTCACCAGGGTCTTGACCTGACTTCAGTGGGCAAATACTCACCTTCGATGGCCACTGGCAGCAGCTACTCTTCCTGGGGTCTGGCAAAATTAAGGCAGTTATACAATTTTAAAACATTACAGTACATTCATAACAAAATTCACAACACACTAAGTGTGTGCCGTCACGTCCATACTCCACTACCACATATCGACAACACAAAATCCATGTGTACATCTGTGTATAGTGCGTATGTTATCATGCGTGTGTGTGTGTATGCATGTGTCTGTGACTATGTTTGTGTTGCTTCACAGTCCCTGCTGTTCCATAAGGTGTATTTGTATCGTTTTTAAAAAATTGGATTCTACTGCTTGCATCACTTACCTGATATGGAATATAGTTCCATGCAGTCATGGCTCTATGTGGTACTCTGCACCTCCCATAGTCTGTTCTGGACTTTGGGACTGTGAAGAGACCTCTGGTGGCATGTCTTGTGGGGTATGCATGGGTGTCTGAGCTGTATGCTTGTCGTTTAAACAGACAGCTCGCTACTTTCAACATGTCAATACCTCTCACAAATAGAAGTAGTGATGAAGTCAATCTCTCCTCTACTTTGAGCCAAGAGAGATTGACATGCATATTATTAATGTTTGCTCTCTGTGTACAATTAGGGCCAGCCATGCTGCCATGTTCAGTGCCAATTGTAATTTTCCTAAGTCCCTCTTTGTGGCACCTGGCCACATGACTGAACAGTAGTCCAGGTGCGACAAAACTAGGGCCTGTAGGACCTGCCTTGTTGATAATGTTGTTAAGAAGGTAGAGAAGCTCTTTATTATAGACATACTTCTCCCCATCTTAGATACTGCTGTATAAATATGTTTAGACCATGACAGTTTAAAATCTAGGGTTACTCCAAGCAGTTTAGTCACCTCAACTTGCTCAATTTACACATTATTTATTACAAGATTTAGTTTAGGGTTAGGGTTTAGTGAATGATTTGTCCCAAAAGTCTGTTGTCAATTTGTTTAATGTAAAATAGCATTGTATTTGGTCAAACACAATTATTTCTAAAACTTTACTAAGGGTTGGTGTCAAGCTGATTGGTTGGCTTTTTGAGCCAGTAAAGGGGACTTTGTTATTCTTAGGTAGCGGAATGACTTTTGCTTCCCTCCAGGCCTGAGGGCACACACTTTCTAGTAGGCTTAAATTGAAGATATGGCAAATAGGAGTGGCAATATCGCCGCTATAATCCTCAGTAATTTTCCATCCAAGTTGTCAGACCCTGGTGGCTTGACATTGTTGATTGTTGTCTATCATTTTTTCACCTCTTCCAAACTCACATTATGGAATTTATAATTTGGTCAGATATATTTGGGTGTGTAGTGTCAGCATTTGTTGCTGGCATGTCATGTCTAAGTTTGCTTATCTTGCCAATTAAAAAATCATGAAAGTAGTTGGCAATATCAGCCAGTTTTGCAATTAATGAACAATCTGATTTAATGAATGATGGAGCTGAATATACCTTTTTTCCCCAAATTTGATTGAAGGTGCTGCAATGGCGTTCTTCGTTTGTCGAAAGAGTGTTGGACCGAAATGCAGCGTGGTTGTTACTCATGTTCTTTAATGAATGAATCGCGATACATGAAATAACTTATACAAATACAAAACAACAAACGGAACATGAAACCTAATTACAGCCTATCTGGTGAACACTACACAGAGACAGGAACAATCACCCACAAAATACACAGTGAAACCCCGGCTACCTAAATACGGTTCCCAATCAGAGACAACGAGAATCACCTGACTCGGATTGAGAACCGCCTCAGGCAGCCAAGCCTATGCAACACCCCATACTCAGCCGCAATCCCAATAACTACAAAACCCCAATATGAAATACAACAAAATAAACCCATGTCACACCCTGGCCTGACCAAATAATTAACGAAAACACAAAATACTACGACCAAGGCGTGACAGAACCCCCCCCTAAGGTGCGGACTCCCGGACGCACCTCAAAACCATAGGGAGGGTCCGGCTGGGCGTCTGTCCATGGTGGCGGTTCCGGCTCGGGACGTGGACCCCACTCCACTAAAGTCATAGTTCCTCCCCTTCGCATCCTGGGATAATCCACCCTCGCCGCCGACCATGGCCTAATAGTCCTCACCCAGAACCCCACTGCACTGAGGAGCAGCTCGTGACTGAGGGACAGCTCGGGACTGAGGGGCAGCTCGGGACTGAGGGGCAGCTCGGGACTGAGGCAGCTCGGGACTGAGGGGAAGCTCGGGACTGAGGGGCAGCTCGGGACTGAGGGGCAGCTCGGGACTGAGGGGAAGCCCGGGACTGAGGGGAAGCCCGGGACTGAGGGGAAGCCCAGTACTGAGAGGAAGCCCAGTACTGAGAGGAAGCCCAGTACTGAGAGAAAGCCCAGTACTGAGATGAAGCTCAGGCAGGTAGTAGGCTCCGGTAGATCCTGGCTGGCTGGCGGATCTGGAAGATTCTGGTTGACTGGCAGATCTGGAAGAGACTGGTTGACTGGCAGGTCTGGAAGAATCTGGTTGACTGGCAGATCTAGAAGATCATGGATGACTGGCGGATCTAGCTGCTCTATGCAGACTGACAGCTCTGGCTGCTCCATGCAGACTGACAGCTCTGGCTGCATCATGCAGACTGACAGCTCTGGCTGCTCCATGCATGCTGGCAGCACCTTGCAGACTGGCAGCTCCTTGAAGACTGGCAGCTCCTTGCAGACTGACAGCTCTGGCTGCTCCATGCAGACTGACAGCTCCTTGCAGACTGGCAGCTCTTTGCAGACTGGCAGCTCCTTGCAGACTGACAGCTCTGGCTGCTCCATGCAGACTGACAGCTCCTTGCAGACTGGCAGCTCTTTGCAGACTGGCAGCTCCTTGCAGACTGACAGCTCTTTGCAGACTGACATCTCTGGCTGCTTCATACAGACTGACAGCTCTGGCTGCTTCATGCAGACTGACAGCTCTGGCTGCTTCATGCAGACTGACAGCTCTGGCTGCTTCATGCAGACTGACAGCTCAGGCTGCTCCGAACAGGCAGGATGCTCCGGCAGCGCTGTAGAGGAGGAAGGCTCTGATAGCGCTGAACAGGCGGGAGACTCCGACAGCACAGGAGAGGCGAGGTGCACTGTAGGCCTGATGCGTGGTGCTGGCACTGGTGATACTGGATCGAGGACAGGCACAGGAAGCCTGGTGCGGGGAGCTGCTACCGGAGGACTGGTGTGTGGAGGTGGCTCTGGATAGACCGGACCGTGCAGGCGCACTGGAGCTCTTGAGCACCGAGCCTGCCCAACCTTACCTGGCTCGATGCCCACTCGAGCCCGGCCAATACGAAGGGCTGGTATGAACCGCACCGGGCTATGCACCGGCAGCTCGGGACTGAGGGGAAGCTCGGGACTGAGGGGCAGCTCGGGACTGAGGGGCAGCTCGGGACTGAGGGGCAGCCCGGAACTGAGGGGCAGCCCGGGACTGAGGGGAAGCCCAGTACTGAGAGAAAGCCCAGTACTGAGAGGAAGCCCAGTACTGAGAGAAAGCCCAGTACTGAGATGAAGCTCAGGCAGGTAGTAGGCTCCAGTAGATCCTGGCTGGCTGGCGGATCTGGAAGATTCTGGTTGACTAGCAGATCTGGAAGAGACTGGTTGACTGGCAGATCTGGAAGAATCTGGTTGACTGGCAGATGTAGAAGATCATGGATGACTGGCGGATCTAGCTGCTCTATGCAGACTGACAGCTCTGGCTGCTCCATGCAGACTGACAGCTCTGGCTGCATCATGCAGACTGACAGCTCTGGCTGCTCCATGCATGCTGGCAGCACCTTGCAGACTGGCAGCTCCTTGCAGACTGGCAGCTCCTTGCAGACTGACAGCTCTGGCTGCTCCATGCAGACTGACGGCTCCTTGCAGACTGGCAGCTCTTTGCAGACTGGCAGCTCCTTGCAGACTGACAGCTCTGGCTGCTCCATGCAGACTGACAGCTCCTTGCAGACTGGCAGCTCTTTGCAGACTGGCAGCTCCTTGCAGACTGACAGCTCTTTGCAGACTGACAGCTCTGGCTGCTTCATACAGACTGACAGCTCTGGCTGCTTCATGCAGACTGACAGCTCTGGCTGCTTCATGCAGACTGACAGCTCTGGCTGCTTCATGCAGACTGACAGCTCAGGCTGCTCCGAACAGGCAGGATGCTCCGGCAGCGCTGTAGAGGAGGAAGGCTCTGATAGCGCTGAACAGGCGGGAGACTCCGACAGCACAGGAGAGGCGAGGTGCACTGTAGGCCTGATGCGTGGTGCTGGCACTGGTGATACTGGATCGAGGACAGGCACAGGAAGCCTGGTGCGGGAGCTGCTACCGGAGGACTGGTGTGTGGAGGTGGCTCTGGATAGACCGGACCGTGCAGGCGCACTGGAGCTCTTGAGCACCGAGCCTGCCCAACCTTACCTGGCTCGATGCCCACTCGAGCCCGGCCAATACGAAGGGCTGGTATGAACCGCACCGGGCTATGCACCGGCAGCTCGGGACTGAGGGGAAGCTCGGGACTGAGGGGCAGCTCGGGACTGAGGGGCAGCTCGGGACTGAGGGGCAGCCCGGAACTGAGGGGCAGCCCGGGACTGAGGGGAAGCCCAGTACTGAGAGAAAGCCCAGTACTGAGAGGAAGCCCAGTACTGAGAGAAAGCCCAGTACTGAGATGAAGCTCAGGCAGGTAGTAGGCTCCAGTAGATCCTGGCTGGCTGGCGGATCTGGAAGATTCTGGTTGACTAGCAGATCTGGAAGAGACTGGTTGACTGGCAGATCTGGAAGAATCTGGTTGACTGGCAGATGTAGAAGATCATGGATGACTGGCGGATCTAGCTGCTCTATGCAGACTGACAGCTCTGGCTGCTCCATGCAGACTGACAGCTCTGGCTGCATCATGCAGACTGACAGCTCTGGCTGCTCCATGCATGCTGGCAGCACCTTGCAGACTGGCAGCTCCTTGCAGACTGGCAGCTCCTTGCAGACTGACAGCTCTGGCTGCTCCATGCAGACTGACGGCTCCTTGCAGACTGGCAGCTCTTTGCAGACTGGCAGCTCCTTGCAGACTGACAGCTCTGGCTGCTCCATGCAGACTGACAGCTCCTTGCAGACTGGCAGCTCTTTGCAGACTGGCAGCTCCTTGCAGACTGACAGCTCTTTGCAGACTGACAGCTCTGGCTGCTTCATACAGACTGACAGCTCTGGCTGCTTCATGCAGACTGACAGCTCTGGCTGCTTCATGCAGACTGACAGCTCTGGCTGCTTCATGCAGACTGACAGCTCAGGCTGCTCCGAACAGGCAGGATGCTCCGGCAGCGCTGTAGAGGAGGAAGGCTCTGATAGCGCTGAACAGGCGGGAGACTCCGACAGCACAGGAGAGGCGAGGTGCACTGTAGGCCTGATGCGTGGTGCTGGCACTGGTGATACTGGATCGAGGACAGGCACAGGAAGCCTGGTGCGGGGAGCTGCTACCGGAGGACTGGTGTGTGGAGGTGGCTCTGGATAGACCGGACCGTGCAGGCGCACTGGAGCTCTTGAGCACCGAGCCTGCCCAACCTTACCTGGCTCGATGCCCACTCGAGCCCGGCCAATACGAAGGGCTGGTATGAACCGCACCGGGCTATGCACCCGCACTGGAAACACTGTGCGCTCCACAGCATAACACGGTGCCTGCCCGGTCTCTCTAGCCCCCCGGTAAGCACAGGGAGTTTGCGCAGGTCTCCTACCTGGCATAGCCATACTCCCTGTAAGCCCCCCCCCAATAATTTTTTGGGGCTGACTCTCAGGCTTCCATCCGCGTCGCTGTGCTGCCTCCTCATACCAGCGCCTCTCCGCTTTTTTCCGCCTCCTGTTCTTCCTTGGGACGGCGATATTCTCCAGGCTGAGCCCAGGGTCCTTTTCCGTCTAATATCTCCTTCCAAGTCCAGAAGTCCTTTGATCGCTGCTCCTCACGATTAACAGGGAGAGTTGGCTCAGGTCTGACTCCTGACTCAGCCACTCTCTCCCTGAGCCCTCCCCCAATACATTTTGGGGGTGACTTTCAGGTTTCTTTCTGCACCGCCGTGTCTTTCTCTTCGACGCCATTCTCCTATAGCCCTCTTCGCACTGCTCCAGCGAATCCCAGGCGGGCTCCGGCACTCTCTCTGGGTCGACCGCCCACCTGTCTATTTCTTCCCACGTAGTATACTCCATACCTCTGCTGTCCATAACGTCCTCCCTTCGCTGCTCCTGCTGCCTGTAACCACGTCACTCGGTCCGTGTGTGGTGGGTGATTCTGTAACGCCTACTCAGCCGCAATCCCAATAACTACAAAACCCCAATATGAAATACAACAAAATAAACCCATGTCACACCCTGGCCTGACCAAATAATTAACGAAAACACAAAATACTACGACCAAGGCGCGACAGGTGCTCCAAAGCTTTTTACTATTATTCTTTATGGAATTTATCTTTGTTTTATAGTGTAGTTTCTAATTCTTTTTATTCAGTTTGGTCACATGATTTCTCAATTTGCAGTACGTTTGCCAATCGGTTGTGCAGCCAGACTTATTTGTCGTTCTGTTTGCCTCACGCTTAGTATATGCAAATCAACCAGTGAGAACTCCAAAAGCATATGATCTATTTGCTGTTCTCTTCCAACTGCCAAGCAGAAAGAGATATGGCTAGCCAAGCGGTGGCACTGTCAACACAACTTCACAAAAACAAATGTGCACCAACAATCTAAATATAAGATTTGGCACAAGCTGACTTACATTAAAAGATACTAATACCTAAGCAGTACAATTTCTGCTCATCCTCACCACATCCAAGAAGGAAAAATGTCTGCATGTGTTGGATGCAGTGAACTAGCGTGGAGGTCTGAGGTCAACAGGTGTTGCTTTCATGGATGGCGGCAGGGATCTCGAGTCCCTCGGATCACGTCAACGCTACCCTGCTGCAGGGAAATATCGGGAGATGAGCGTGAGCACTTCAAACTCACATTGAAGAACAGGTCAACCCTCACTCCGATAAGGTTATATGCGGCTTTGTACAGTTCAGGAAGCATCTCCTGCTAGAAGGGAAACAATGGTAGGAGAGGGGTCAGAGGGTGAGTACACCGACCAGCACTTAAGTGCTACACTCAAATAGCAAGACTTAGAAAAAATAAGTGTCCAATTTAGTCCATTTTACTTCCTGTCCCTGTCAGTATGTTTTCTTTACTCTCAGATGACATCCTTTTTATCCCCAGCCAGCAGCTCTGGTGTGGGACTTCAGAACGACAGTCCCCTAATATGGCCAATTATCTATTCTGATAGGGGCCGGCCAGTTGATTCAACACTAATCTCATGAACTGATATGATGTATTTAGGTGGGCGGACACCTGGGGCGGGTTGATTTGTGAGTTGCCCTTCGTGCCAGCTCCTATACCCGAGAATTCTGTATTTCTTTTTGTAATTTGTATATTGGTAGACCAGAAAAGCCACATCCTGATTGGCAGATGAGTGTCAAACCCTGATTAGAAGCACCTTCTGCTCATCGGATGTTCTTTACAAATGCTGTTTTGAATTAAAAGAGAATTGTTTCCTAATAACTGAAGGAGGCTGTAAAGCCCCAAACATCTGTGTACACTATCCCTGATGCAGTGAAAATCATTAAAAACATTTTTGAATAATTAAGCAAGCTTTATGCAATATTTTTGAGCGAGAAACACATTACCCCTTTTTGTTCAGTTGATTCAACACCCATTGATTTAGTGTTAGGCTTCCCTGTCTCTGATGGAGCTTGACATTTCTAAGTAACACATTGAAGTAAGTGAGTAATTTCATATAACTAAATAATGGCAGCCTCAGTAATTTTGCTTCAGTACTTACCTTCCTCGCTCGTGCCCCAACTGCTGATCTGGCATTCGATTCGATGTGTGAACTTCAACTTTTCCCACATCTCCATTCATCATAACTCATTATGGGGCCGAACAGCTGGCGATATGGGGATGCAGCGTCATCGTGACCGATCTATCTGTCCATTTCCATCTGTTTCACCCCATTAACTCTGGAGATTGGCCTGTGTCTGGCGTAAATGCCTTCCCAAAACCCTATAATCCCACTCATTTATCTCCTCGTCTGTCATCGGTCCCCACATCCCACAAATCTTTGTTCTTTTCATCGCCACGCCTACGATATGCACCCGTTGCTAGACCCAACCCAAATGGGATGCGATCCACAGACTGGGGGAAACCTGTAGATATGGAACTGAATGTCTGGAAACTCATGACAGAAAAAGCAACACCCCCCTTTTTGTAGTAACCTATTGTAGTAAGGTTACTACGTTACTCATTCCTTCAGAAAGCACATCCCTGCTCTTCACTACAAGTTCCTGGAGCTGGGAACCATTGACATATAGTTGTGATCCAATCAGAGGGCTCAGATTCAAATATTACAAATCAAAAGCATTTCTTGCAAACCACCCATTATTTAAAACACAGCTACTCAAAAACTATCAAGGGCTGCAGGCTTATATCTGTGACAGGCACTTGTTTTGGCATTTTCAAAGGGCGGTATAATTTAATGATAGCATTAACTAATCATGTCTGGGTGTTTCTTCAATAATATATTCATTAGCACACCTGGGCTGTGTCTTTTGAAATATGCCAGGGACCTTTAGATTGGCCCTCCTTGGT
Organism: Oncorhynchus keta; assembly: GCF_023373465.1. NCBI lineage: Eukaryota > Metazoa > Chordata > Actinopteri > Salmoniformes > Salmonidae > Oncorhynchus > Oncorhynchus keta. The sequence continues at coordinate 41,731,696 of NC_068450.1, forward strand.
GAAATGCTCCAGGGAGAAATTTCAACTAGGTATAGATCTAGTATCAGCTTCACCTCCCACAAGCCTAACTTTAATCATTAGTGGGGAAAATGCAAAACTAACCCCAAATCAGCCTCTATGGTCAAACCCATTCCATTGTCCTACAAACACGACGAGTTGAGTTTTTACAAGAATGGTGAGCAAAAAACAAAGCCTACCATCAGTAACACACCGCCAGGGACTCAAATCCTGCGGTGCCAGATGTGTCCCCCTGCTTAAGCCAGTACATGTCCAGGCCCATCTGAAGTCTGCTAGAGAGCATTTGGATGATCCAGAAGAAGATTGGGAGAATGCCATATGGTCAGATGAAACCAAAATATAACTTTTTGGTAAAAACTCAACTTGTCGTGTTTGGAGGACAAAGAATGCTGAGTTGCATCCAAAGAACATACCTACTGTGAAGCATGGGGGTGAAAACATCATGCTTTGGGGCTGTTTTTCTGCAAAGGGACCAGGACGACTGATCCGTGTAAAGGAAAGAATGAATGGGGCCATGTATCGTGAGATCTTGAGTGGAAACCTCCTTCCATCAGCAAGGGCATTGAAGATGACACGTGGCTGGGTCTTTCAGCATGACAATGATCCCAAATACACCGCCCGGGCAACGAAGGAGTGGCTTCGTAAGAAGCATTTCAAGGTCCTGGAGTGGCCTAGCCAGTCTCCAGATCTCAACCCCATAGAAAATCTTTGGAGGGAGTTGAAAGTCCGTGTTGTCCAGCAATATCCCCAAAACATCACTGCTCTAGAGGAGATCTGCATGGAGGAATGGACCAAAATACCAGCAACAGTGTGTGAAAACCTTGTGAAGACTTGCAGAAAACTTTTGACCTCTGTCATTGCCAACAAAGGGTATATAACAAAGTATTGAGATAAACTTTTGTTATTGACCAAATACTTATTTTCCACCATAATTTGCAAATAAATTCATAAAAAATCCTACAATGTGATTTTCTGAAAAATGTTTCTCTCATTTTGTCTGTCATCGTTGATGAAAATTACAGGCCTCTCTCATCTTTTTAAGTGGGAGAACTTGGTGGCTGACTAAATACTTTTTTGCCCCACTGTATACATACATTGAGAAATTCCAACAGTCCTTGACTTCAAGGTAACATTGTATTGCATGTACCGGTTACAGTGGCTTGCAAAAGTTTTCACCCCCCCCCGTGGCATTTTTCCTAGTACTGTATATGGCATGCTAGGCACATCCATGCTTTGGCCAATGAGTGCATGTATCCATTGTATTATATTAATTGAACGCCCCCTCTAAAATACCATCCAATGTATAGTTGGAGAGGAGGTCGCACACATTGACAGAAATTCTGTCTAAACCCATTTATAAAATAAGAGTTGTCATCTTGGACACAGGCTGTCCCTCAAGGTCATGTATTCAAGCAAGGATCATCACATGCACTGTCAGTGCAAATACAGCCATGGGTGAGAAGCCGTGTGGCATGCTTAAACGTGCCTCCTGTCACATTACATTTAGAGTAGGAGTGACTGACAATGCAAGTGGCTATTTCAGGAACAGCTTTACATGATGTGTAAGATCCATCAGCTGAAGTGATCAAAGAAAAGACAGAAGGGATCAGGAAACAGGAAAGGGAAAAAAAGGAGGAACACCCCTAAAAATAAACCCTCATCATGGATTTTAAGAAAATGATATCAGTCACATAAGATACATCGCGTCACGTGAGCCAGACAATTGCAAAGCTCATTTTCCATATACATTTGGGGGGACAAGCTGAGGTTTATTCCTAAATCTGTGTTTGCTTGTTATATAGCATTTATCAAGAATCTGTGCCTGGCTCTGGCATAAATAAGGTTGGTATATGCAGTCTTACCGAAGCGCCTGTGTGTGTTCTGAAGCCAAGTGCCTCGCTTGCAGCCCCTTACTCAAACGGCTGTCTGGATGCAGAGCCAAATTATTCTCACTCTCTTCATCAGATGCTAATGAGCAATTACTCAGCCAAGAGTGGTCTTTGCATATCAAAATGGAAGCACATGGAAATGTGACTCCAGGACTGACTACAGTAACTTCACCACCATAACCCCAGTAAGTAAAACTGATTTAGGCAACTCATGCATGTCCTCTGTTTATTAGATTTCCATTCAAATTGCCCCTTAATTCGGATAGCTGCTGAAATTGTTCGTCACAAGAAAGTGAGCAAAAAGTAGTACAGTACATACATCAGTATTCTCTCATGGATGCGAAGAGCCTGTGTGAAAACATTGTACAATACATCTCAGACTTCTAGTTCATTCTCCCTGGGTGTCACGCCTTGGTCATTGTATTTTGTGTTTTTGGTATATGTTTGGGTAGGCCAGGGTGTGACATGGGTTTATATGTTGTGTTTCGTATTGGGGTTTGTATTAATTGGGATTGTGTTTGATTAGGGGTGTGTCTAGTTAGGCTTGGCTGCCTGAAGCGATTCTCAATTGGAGTCAGGTGATTCTCGTTGTCTCGGATTGGGAACCGTATTTAGGTAGCCTGAGTTCGCGTTGTATTTTGTGGGTGTTTGTTCCTGTCTCTGTGTTGTAGTCACCAGATAGGCTGTAATTAGTTTCACGTTTCCTTTGTTGTTTTCTTATTTCAGTTATTTCATGTACCGCGATTATCTTCATTAAAGTCATGAGTAACCTACATGCTGCATTTCGGTCTGACTCTCTTCTTACAACAGACAAACGTCGTTACACTGGGCAAAATATTGTCCAACGTTCCCCTCGTTATTTATATTTACTTTACCAATGTAATCACTTGGCATAAACATAACTGTTGGTATTTTTATTACCCAAAAGTCCTCAACATACATTTTCTTTTGTCACAATGTAACCTAGATTTCAACCACAACATTTTAAACATTTATGTTTCTTCACAAATAAATCAAATATTAACCCCAAATTGTATGTTGATCGGATCTGGCCTAGAGGGTTATTGGCATTGCAAGACAAGCACAACAGCTTTGTCAAGTAAGATTGTAATGAAAACATGTCATTCCATCCAGCAACAGTGATGGGAGTCCTATCTGTTATTCCCAGAATAATGCAGCACTTGGGAAATAAGACAAAGGTCAATAGGTGCTGAAAGGCTGGAATTACTGTACCTTGGCACCACATGGTGGCTAATACAAAACTCATCCTGCCAAGACTGAAAGTCCAACAGTGTATTTAAATAATGAAAACATCTACCCAGAAACCAACACCAGTGGTATAAAGCTGATCCGTCAAGATTTACCTGATGGTTTCCCTCACCTTACACAATACAAGCACAAACGGAGCTGGGCAACGAAACATCAAAATGGTATAGTTGATATTACTGTAAATACCCCCCAAAACTATTATTTTGAACTGGTGTTACATGTACACTATATAGTATTTTCACAAGAAATTAAATTAAAATGTTTAATTTTCTGTACTTTTCAAGGTGAAGTAGAAGTCCTCCTGTACTTTTTAGATGGTATAGTCCTAAGGATGGGAAGGCAATCTGAAAGATGATTGGGCACTCTGTTCTAGACCATTGGGTTGGGTATGGGGTCATGATGCTAGGCAAAGCTCTATCCTAGCAAGCCAGCTTTTGTTGAGTCCAAGTTATTGTATGCTGTTTAAACTCAGTGAGACAATTTACAGTAAGACTTGTTAAAGTCCATTTAATTTTCATATTCATCCCACATAAATGTAGATTTCTACACTCTAACAGGCCTCAACATGCAGCATTCCCATATCCATATCTGCTATGACTGCGTATTAATTTATTTAATCATAATTAATTTATTATCCATTCATGTATAATGTGGTAATAACCACAGCTGGGCAAATTGTCTTGTCAAAGCATGTTGAACGGCATGATTTTCTTTTGAGTAGCGAGTGACAATAGTCACTCACCACAGCCATGTGTCTTAGAAGCCTGGGAACACGGTAATGGCATGGTAATGGTAATTGCACATAGTCCAATGTAAGAAATGAGATTTGGGCTAGAACTGAGAAATCCGTTTGAACTGAATGTTCTAACATCGACAATAATATGTTTTGTTACCATGGTATTACGACAGCTGAGATTCAGGGTCTTCTCAGATTGCTACAATCAAATGGTTTGTACAGCTCTTACCACCTCGTTCTATTACAGTGCCTTGCAAAAGTATTCATCCCACTTGGAGTTTTTCCTATTTTGTTACATTACAACCTGTAACTTGAATGGATTTTTATTTGGATTTCATGTAATGGACATACACAAAATAGTCCAAATTGGTGAAGTGAAATGAAAAAAAAAAACTTATTTAAAAAAATCCAGCCCCCCCCTCCCCAAAAAATGAAAAGTGGTGCATGCATATGTATTCACCCCTTTTGCTATGAAGCCCCTAAATTATATTTGGTGCAACCACTTACCTTCAGAAGTCACATAATTAGTTAGATTGCACACAGGTGGACTTTATTTAAGTGTAACATGATCTGTCACATGATCTCAGTATATATATACACACCTTTTCTGAAAAGCCCCAGAGTCTGCAACATCACTAAGCAAGGGGCTCCACCATGAAGACCAATGAGCTCTCCAAACTGGTCAGGGACAAAGTTGTGGGGAAGTACAGATCAGGGTTGGGTTATAAAAAGATATCTGAAACTTTGAACATCCCATGGACACCCATTAAATCCATTATTAAAACATGGAAAGGATATGGTACCACAACTGTCACACTGACCATGATTTGCGTTGTTTGTTTTTATGATTTGTTTGGTCAGGGTGTGATAGGAGTGGGCATTCTATGTTGTATGTCTAGTTTGTCTATTTCTATGTGTTTTGGCCTGATATGGTTCTCAATCAGTGGCAGGTGTTGGTCTTTGTCTATGATTGGGAACCATATTTAGGTAGCCGTGTTGTATTGTAGTTCGTGGGTTATTGTCTATGTCTGCACTAGTATTATATAGCTTCACGTTGGGGTTGTTGTTTTATATAGTTTGTTAGTGTTCTTCGTCATTCATTAAAAAGTATGTATTCTAATCACGCTGCGCTTTGGTCTCCTCATTGCCAAGACAGGGCCACCCACCAAAACTCACAGACCAGGCAAGGAGGGCATTAATCAGAGAGGCAACAAAGAGACCAAAGATAACCCTGAAGGAGCTGCAAAGCTCCACAGCGGAGATTGGAGTATCTGTCCATAGAACCACTTTAAGCCGTACACTCCACAGAGCTGGGCTTTACGGAAGAGTGGCCAGCAAAAAGACATTGCTTAAAGAAAAAAAAACAAGTTTGCTGTTTGCCAAAAGGCATGTGGGTGACTCCCCAAACATATGGAACTCTGGTCAAATGAGACTGAAATTGAGCTTTTTGGCCATCAAGGAAAATACTATGTCTGGCGCAATAGTGAAGCATGGTGGTGGCAGCATCATGCTGTGGGGATGTTTTACATCGGCAGGGACGGGGAAACTGGTCAGAATTTAAGGAATGATGGATGGCGCTAAATAAACGGAAATTCTTGAGGGAAACCTATTTCAGTCTTCCAGAGATTTGAGACTGGGACGGAGGTTCACCTTCCAGCAGGATAATGACCCTAAGTATAATGCTAAAGCAACACTCGAGTGGTTTAAGGGTAAACATTTAAACGTCTAGTCAAAAGCCTAATCAAAGCCCAGACCTCAATCCAATTGAGAATCTGTAGTATACACCAGTGGAACCCATCCAACTTGACGGAGCTGGAGCAATTTTGCATTGAAGAATGGGCAAAAATACCAGTGGCTAGATGTGCCGAGTTTACAGAGACCTACACCAGGAGACTTGCAGCTGCAATTGCTGCAAAAGGTGGCTCTACAAAGTATTGCCTTAGGGAGGGTGAGTAGTTATGCACGGTCACGTTTTCAGTTTTGTCTTATTTCATGTTTGTTTCACAACATTTTGCATCTTCAAAGTGGTAGGCATGTTGTGTAAATCAAATGATACAACGCTCCCAAAAATCCATTTTAATTCCAGGTTGTAAGGCAACAAAATAGGAAAAATGCCAAGGGGGTGAATACTTTTGCAAGCCACTGTACATTTGTGACTCACCACCTGGATTCTGTGTTATGTAGCAACATTTGAATAGCTGTTTTTATTACATTGGATAAAAGTAGAGACTCAGATACAAAATGGTATATAATACACTGCATTTGAGGAAACAATGGGAAAGTAATTCTGCTTTGAAAGTTGATCAACTTGTAAACTCACATTTTGGAGAAAACCATCTTTCAATGTTTTGGTACTACTATTGGAGAGACCTTCTTTTCTACACCCATTCAGCATTGTTCACACCCATCTCTTTAAGGGTTGAGCCATGCATTCTGTACCAACTTGCCAGCTACTTCCAGACATCTAAGAAAGAGAGAGAACAGCTCACTGAACATTACTCACCTTAGCAGAGCTGGTTAGGCTGTTACAGTATATTATCCAGAGCGTTGGGGACTGCAACTGTGCTGTCAGATTGTCCGTTAGTAAATTCAGAGCCTTTCGTGTTCAGAGTGCACAGTGGACGCTCTGGCCAATAAGTAAGCGTTGTTCCGAAAGCTCTGACCTCACAATGACAGTCAAGTACCCAAGCTAACTGGCTAACATTGGCTAGCTACTTCCAGACACATAAATGAGAGAACACCCCACTCTGACCATTTTACTCCCCCTAGCAGAGCTGGTTAGGCAGTTTTCATGTTATCCAGAGCGTTGGTGACTATCAGTGCTGCTGGCAACATTTGAATTACGCTTTCTTCAAGGTGTTGAGCGTTTAAAAATGTATCAGTATTCCGCGCTCTGGCACACTAAGACAACAGTCTTTTGTTAAGAAATGTGGCTAGATAGCTAGGTAAACAATGAATCCCAACGCATGATGTAACGTTAGATAGCGAGCTAGCTAGATAACAGTACACTAACTTGAAATTAAAATACTTGTATATATAATATATGTAGCGAGCTAGCTAAACAATGGACCATAATCACAACTCATGACGTTACAACCCTGCGTGAATCTGCAGGCAGCTAGCCAACCAGGTTCTATGGCTATAACTAGTCAAACAAATGTGTCTGAGATACGAAGAATAAGATCATACACATAATGTTAGCTAGCTAACAGTACAGTTGAAATTAAACCACTTTCGGTCAAAATTAGAAACCTGTAATATATGAAAATGTAGCCAGGTAACAGTACACTAACTTGACATTAGGTTTATGCAGTTTAGCTACACAATACTTTTTTTTTTAAAGACGGGTTTGACACAATAACCTAGGCATACTGACCAGCTCCAATAGACGACGCGTGCTATATGACAGACCATTCCAAACTCATCTCTGAGCATTGAGCCTGCTGGTCATCTATGAACATTTTGGCCATGTTCTGTTATAATCTCCACCCGGCACAGCCAGAAGAGGACTGGCCACCCCTCATAGCCTGGTCCACTCTAGGTTTCTTCCTAGGTTCTGTCCTTTCTAGGGAGTTTTTGCTAGCCACCGTGCTTCTACACCTGCATTGCTTGCTGTTTGGGGTTTTAGGCTGGCTTTATAAATACATTTGATTGATTGATGTCTAGCCTACTCATTATCTCAGCCAATCACGGCTAGCAGGAAGGCATGCGTGCTTTTTCTGTGGCTAAACCAACTTGGCTAATAATTTAACAATTTTATTTGCATTTACAGTTGGCAAACACATTTGATATTAAGGCAAATTAAAGTTCACAAAAAAAACACATTTGATAAATAAATATTTTTTTAAACATTCAAACAGCTCTCCTGTGAAGTTGTGACTTGCGACATATGCCTAGTTTCCTGAATCGGGTCACATTTTTGGATAATTAAAATGGATAAGGAGTTCATACTTGTTTTAAAACTATGGCTGGCTCCATCAACACTTCAAACCTTATTCCCTTTTTATACTGTCTATTTTGCCATTTACAGTATGTGTCACGGTCATGTAAAGAAGTGGACCAGAGCGCAGCGTGGTGAGCGTACATTACTTTATTTATATATATGTCGCCAACAAAACAAGAAACAAAGAAACGACCGTGACGCTTACGAGGTCTATAGTGCCACTATCAAAGATAACTTCCCACAATAACAGAAGGAAAAAAAGGCTGCCTAAGTATGATTCCCAATCAGAGACAAAGATAGACAGCTGTCCCTGATTGAGAACCATACCCGGCCAAAACATAGAAACACAAAAGATAGAAATCAGAACATAGAATGCCCACCCAAATCACACCCTGACCAAACCAAATAGAAAGGCTCTCTAAGGTCAGGGCGTGACAGTATGTTATATTTTTCTATGGGCTATAGTAGTAAAGGCCACATTCAATATGTATATCTTTAAAAAAATATTTAAAAATAAATAAATGATCCATTGTATGGCCACCTTAAAACATTTCCATATGTTAGGAGGTGACCACAACTATCATTTCCCACCGGTGTTACCGATTTTCACAGGTCATTAATTTAAGATATTGTACCTCTGCCAAACACAGTACAGTGTAACAATGAGGGTTTGACACACAATGACTGCAGTGTGCTCTCTTAATTGGAGTTGTGTTGGCCAGATGGTTGCAGGAAACCCATATGGCCCCATTTGCTGCTTACTGAGCCAGTTTGCTCAGAATGAACCACATCTGAGCCAGGTCTTTCACACCTTTAGCCAAGACAAGACTACTGCTGGACTGCTCAATCTTAATATTGCTACCTAATTACATTTTGGGTGTGTGATATATGCAGTTTTTATTTACTATGTACTGCATTGCATATATGTGTGTCCCCATTCACAGATGTAGGTGAATACACTCAGTAAAGTATTTTTACTGTGGAAATGAATAGGAAGATCACTCAGAAAGCCACTGTAACACAAAGCATTTTGACAATTGGCACATATTTGCTGTTGAATGGTCAGTTGAAAAGGTTGGTTCACAGTCTCACGAGATTATTGAGACCAAGTCCCCGCACTGCCAATGCATAAGAACAACAAAAAGGGATTGGATTCACACAGTGCTTTTCCTGGTGTTAAAGTCCAGAGGCTTTCAATTGTTGGGAAACTGACCTTTCCCACTCCCAATGTGTAGAATCAAAGTAGTTACTAATACAGTTTGTGCCAACCTAGACAGTGAGGCAGTAGTGATAACCCATTAACACACACCTGATTTGGCATGCCTCCAGATTGACATAGTTCCAACAAGCCTTGGCTCATGGCTGTGTGTGAAAAAGAGTCCTGTGTCACGAGACCTGAGAAATTAGCTCAATTAGACTATAGAGACTGAAGCTATCCAAACTCCTTGGCAGTGAAGCACCAAACATGTGTTCCCTCTGTATTGGAATCTTTTCCCAAAAGCACCACACTTGTGTCTGTGCATGAAATGCACTTACATAATGTACTTTAATGATTTTCAGTGCTTTTAACAGGCTTTGCTCTTGATATATTTGAGCTGTACAGCCCCCCTTTTTGTATGTAATCGTTTTTCTTGGAAAAGTGTCTGCTAAATGCAAAAAATAAATATGAATTCAAATAAATATGTCGTAGCTCAATTTTGTTAGTATGTTACAAAATCTAATTGACCTTTTAAATGTTTTGAATATATTTGGCGCCCAAGCCAGGATACAGAAAGCCTCCTGTCTGATCCAAAAATAAATCACTTACCCATTGTCCTGTGTTTCCTCCGTAACCCATCTTCAGTATATCTATGAGCATGCGTTAGGCCACATCTTAATGTTTTTTTATCACATTAAATTTCAAATGTAATAAATGCAGATAATTGCATGAAAATTGCATGTGATTTGCCGGGAACATAAATGGGGCATGTCACATCTCCATTTACTCAACATTCCGCAAATATGAATATTAAGTAGCCTCAATGTCAAACTAGCACTGGCGGCTGTGTCTGGGAGGCATTCTCTCGTAGAGGGTGAGTGGGTAGGCAGTGAAATGGCAGCCGCAGGGAGCAAAGGATCATGGACCATGGTGGAGGGCACAGGGGCCGTTGATGAGTTATTAGACGGAAGTAATAGGAAGGCATTCAGATGAGGCGGACACACCTGCTGCTCCATAATACTGGGGCTATAAATTCTCAGGGAATTTATGTGTGTACTCTTAAACTTGAGTTGAAGGATGCTACAGTATATGGGTACTCTAGAGTAGACAAAACCAATTGAATGGCTTTTAATCTTGTTGTCACTTTTTGAACCAATGTTAACAGAGTACCATCACCCTCCGTAAAAGGTAGTGAGTAATATCTGCACAGGTAAAGTCCTTTCCATACAACATATATTACAAGTCAAATGGTCTTGACTGCTTACTTTGTAGTAGTTACAAAAAAATGCAAAGGCTTTCTCTTTTGTTTTCTGCGGACAAATGCTTTTAGAAGAATAGTATATAGTAAGAAAGGTGAACCATAGACACGTTCAGTGGGGAAACAACAGCGCTGAATGCACATATTAGGCTACATTACATTAGGGACCAAAAACAGCAACCCTAACAGTGTCCTCTAGTGCAGGTATTCCCAAACCAGGGTATGCTCTAGTGCAGGTACTCCCAAACTGGGGTATGCTCTAGTGCAGACATTCCCAAACTGGGGTATGCTCTAGTGCAGGTATTCCCAAACTGGGGCATGCAATACCATCGGGGGTACGCCAAATAAAAATGTGATTCACATCAAACAAGGCATTTATATTTTCCAACGGGGCTATACATTTGGGTGTTTTTTCTTGCCTAAGTAGCCTCGTTTCACAGCCAAAAATAAAAGGAAACTATCTAGTGCTCAGCGAAATAACAACACGAGGTCAAATACGGGTAGCCTAGTCAAATAATTAACATCCAATCACATTAACCGTTACTTTCTCAAGGGAATTCCACTAACAGTCCAGTTGTAGCCAAACGTAGCTACTGCTCATGTTGGTATCTGTACTGATGGTGCAAAAGCCATGACAGGGAGACATAGTGTAGTGGTAACGTGCGTGCAAGCAGTTGCTCCCGATTCCACTTGGGTACACTGCAACATCCACCAAGAGGCTCTTGCTGCCAAGGGAATGCCTGACAGCTTGAAATACATTTTGGATACAACAGTGAAAATTGTTTAACTTTGCTAAAGCAAGGCACCTGAACTCTCGTGTATTTTCTGCACTATGCAATGATATGGGCAGCGACCATGTAACACTTTTACAACATACAGCAGTGAGCTGGTTATCAAGGGAAAAAGTTTTGACATATTTTTTAAATTAAGGGATGAGCTTAAAGTTTTCTTTACTGACCATAATTTTGATGATGAGATTCTCACACGACTGGCCTATCTGGGTGATGTTTTCTTTCGCAAGAATGATCTGAATCTAGGATTACAGAGACTCTCCCCAACTATATTCAATGTCTGGGACAAAATGTAGGCTATGATTAAGAAGTTCGCGCTCTTCTCTGTCTGCATTAATAAGGACAACACATATGTCTTTCCATCATTGTATGATTTTTTTGTGTGCAAATGAACTCAAGCTTGCGGACAATGTCAAATGTGATATAGCGAAGCACCTGAGTGAGTTGGGTACGCAATTACACAGGTCATTTCCCGAAATGGATGACACAATCAACAAGATTAGTTATCCCTTTCATGCCGTGCCTCGAGTCGACTTACCGATGTCTGAACAAGAGAGCCTCATCGAAATTGCAACAAGCGGTTCTGTGAAAATGAAATTTAATCAGAAGCCACTGCCAGATTTCTGGATTGGACTGCGCTCAAACTATCCTGCCTTTGCAAATCGGGCTGTTAAGACACTGATGCCCTTTGCAACCACGTACCTACGTGAGAGTGGATTCTCGGCCCTCACTAGCATTGAAACTAAATACAGGCACAGACTGTGTGTGGAAAATGATTTAAGACTGAGACTCTCTCCAATACAACCCAACATTGCAGAGTTATGTGCATCCTTTCAAGCACACCCTTCTCATTAACCTGTGATACGTTATTCACAATTTTTGGTTAAAAAAAAGGTTTTATATGTAAGATAGTTAAATAAAGAGCAAAATGATTGATTATTATCATATTATGTTTTTGTGCCCTGGTCCTGTAAGAGTTCTTTGTCACTTTCCACAGGTTGTGACAAAACCTCACACTCATTCTTATGTTGAGTACATGTATTGTATAGTGTGTGTGTGGCAGGCTTAAAATTACAGCAAAAAAACAACATTTGAGAGTGCGCTGACCCTGGTGCTAGAGGGGGTACGCAGCTAGAGGTTGAATGTTTGAAGGGGTACGGGACTGTAAAAAGTTTGGGAACCACTGCTCTAGTGGATCCCTAACTTCCTTAAACTGCACAAACTCATTGAATTGTATACGTGCCCCTGTATATTTAGTGTAAATTCTCTTAGATTTGATGTCTCATATTATGGTACAGTAGATAACAGCAAAAGCTGAAGACCATGCTGTTAAGCGTGTATATGGGAGGCGAAGTTAAGTGCAGGAGAGCGGAGTATATTAAACAGGTGCACTTTAATACCGGTCAACAACGACAGCGCATTAAACATAAGAGTGCCACAAACACGGTCTACAACAAACGTGCAGCGCCTGACAAAATAATCACGTAACAATAAACAATTACACACAAAAACATCGCTGCACCTCCTTTACCGTGGTGGGTGTCGGCCAATTACACATGGCTGCAATGCGATACCCTAGGAAGAACAGGCATTTCTCAGCCTTGACATACAGGTCATGCTCCAACAGTCGTCCACGGGCTCGGCGCGTGAAGTGGAGTATATCAGAATGTCATTGATATACGCCACTACAGCCTGCCCATGCAGGTCCCTGAAAATCGTGTCTACAAAGGATTGGAAAACTGATGGAGCATTCATCAACCCCTACAGCATGACTAAGTACTCATAATGCCCTGAGGTGGTACTAAACACTGTCTTCCACTCGTCTCCCTCCCGGATACGCACCAGGTTATACGCACTTTGGAGATCCAGTTTCGTGAAGAAGCATGCCCCATGCATTGACTCAATTGCCATGGCGATAAGAGGTAGCGGGTTAACTGTACCTCACCGTGATTTGATTGAGACCTCTATAGTCAATGCACGGGCTTAGACCTCCATCCTTCTTCTTCATAATAAAGAAACTCGGAGGCGGGTGAAGTGGAGGACCTTTCCATATCCACCGTCTTCGCCTGTGAGAGGGGATACATGTGACTCCTGGGATGCACAGCATCTGCCAGGAGATGTATCGCACAATCCCCCTGTCGATGGGGTGGTAATTGAGTCGCCTTCTTTTTACAGAAGGCGAGAGGGAAACCCCTACACACCTCCCCGAGCACTCTCGCGACCACCCCGTGAGAGCCCTCTGTTGCCAGCAAATAGCGGGGTTATGATGAGCTAACCAGGGAAGGCCTAGTACCATGGGCAACACAGGACAGTCAACGAGGAAGATACTGATTTTCTCCTCGTGGCCCCACAGCGTCTCCATGGCTAGGGAGATGGTGGCTTCCCTGATTAGCCCGGACCCTAATGGTCGACTATCCAGAGCGTGAAATGGGGAAAGGTCTAACTACAGGAATAATGGGGATCCCTAAACTAAGGGCTCACGCTCTGTCAATAAAATTCCCAGCTGTGCCAGCCTTATGCTGGGAATGCGGGGAAAAATCAGGGAAACAAACAGGTATAAACAGGTGGTTAACAGAGGACTCTGGATGAGTGTGGTGCAGACTAACCTGGGGTGACGCCAGAGTGCCCTGCCTGCTGCCTCGACTCCCAGAGGAACCGACAGAGCCCCCTCTGGACGTCCACGGGACAAATCCACCAGTTGGTCGAAGGAGATGGTGGCATTCCTGCAGGCCGGTGACTTAGATTGCTGAATGCCCCCAGAACAAGGAGAGGAGCCGACTCCAGCGGAAGTCGTGACACATGCATACATCCAGTAGATAATAGCTTCAATCCTTTCTGAACCCATCAATTCCCATTGTTCCTAGTGTGTCTTCAGGTGGTGAAGGCATAACAGTGATAGCAGTGTTGGCTTGGGACCATTTCCCAGGCCTACTTCATTCACTGGCTACTCAGGCTGCATGATAATCATGGTCTCAATTCAACTGTATTTCTGAGTGGGCGTAACACATACACTCGGCGTTGTACATCAACGTCAATGCCTTGTGAAATTCTGGTCAACTGTAATAACCTTTTCTAAGCTCTGCAGTATGTGGCATTTGAGGTAGGGCCAATTCGGGTCTTACAATAGGCACTTTTGTGTGAGACCTTAAGCTGGCATCTACATGGATCGAAATGCAATTTTAAAGAGCATCCCTGTTCTGTTTACACATGACCTGTTCTTGCCACAATGAATCCATCCTAATGTAGCAGGCGTAAAACAAACGCCTGAAACCAGATCCCCCACACACTGGACTTGTCACCTCCTTAATGTCCAAATGCAGTAGTTGTGTCACAGACTCTCTTTCCATATCCCCTGAAAACCGGAACATCCGGTTTGTTGGAGAATTGGCAGAGGCTACATTGGATCCAACCAGAAGACTTGAATATCTCATCTGCCGTGCTAGGCTACTCAACAATCTGTGAGTGGAAGGATGGTAAATGGATTCCAGGCAACAGCAGGCTCTGGTTCGGTCACACACTCGCTTCTGGCTCACAGTCACACACTCAGACTTGCTCCTGGCACACACAAGTACACACATACTCACAAACGTATACACACGTGCGCGCGCACACACACGCACTGTTTAATCACCTATTCAGTGGTGGCAGGGAAGGGTTGGTACAGAAAAACTCTCTGAAATCACATTTCCTATTTTGTGCCATCTGTGGCAAATGTGCACGCCAAATTGGGGAACTGAAGCCAGGAGAGCCCATGTTTTTAAAAGTACCCTGTACCAGTATCCAGCTTTTATATAGGAACATAATATTGAATTGTCCAATGTCTATCTCTATGGATTCTGCTATTTGCGGGAAATGGAGAGATGATTTGATTCATACTAAGCTTGTAATCTGTGACAAATCTTTTATTGAATTACAGGTTGTCACAGAGAAATGAGATCTAAGAAAATGTGTAACAGAGGGATTTCAGTTAATCTTATTTCAGGAGTAATGTTTCAGATTCAGAAGGCTCAAAGAATACTTGCTCCATCTACTGAAAACATTGTGTAATGGCAGTCATTGGCATCATGTTGATAACACACTTCAAAATAATAGATCAACCACCAAAATAAAAACAATGATAATAATAATAAGAATAAGAATAATTCCACATGGTTACAATTATTAAAAAGTAGGCTATGGCTTTAAATAAGGATGGATCCTTATGAATATGATGTGCTTATAATTACTAGCAATTGCATTGAATAGTGTGAATAAGAGTGCCACCTGTTGGTCGGTTGTCTCCAAAAGAGATGCTGGTTTAGCATATGTACAACTTTCCCAGAGTCCAGGAAAGGGGACTGTACACACACACACACACACACACACACACACACACACACACACACACACACACACACACACACACACACACACACACACACACACACACACACACACACACACACACACACACACACACACACACACAAACTTTACATATGAGTGGAATGAGTGGAAAGGATTTATATGGAAGAGAAGAATGAAGAACGTATTGCACAGTGATAATAAGGTGACAGCAATGTGCCATGGTAACAGTGATATAGCAATAATGTACATATAGTAAAGGACAATGGCCTATATACTGTACATACAGGGATAGCATCAACACGCTAACAAACTAAACATAGCACACAATACAGACACAATATACAATATCTACATGTTAGCAATGGGCTAGAGCTTCATGCTAGGCCATAGTTTCGTAGGCTAAATACAGTACAAGGTATGCAACAAGCATTAGCAGGGCGAGGCAAGCAGCATTTGCTATATGGCTAACATAGCACACAGTAATATCTTTAATAGTAGCTAGCACTTTAGGCTAGGTTACACAGTGAAGCATAGCACAGTGATATGGGCTGTATACAATTAGTGGCCAACAAAGTGCTAGCATGCTAGGTGGCTATGCTAATATGTAAACAGTAGACCTCTATGATATTACCATGGGGGCAGCCATCTTCGGTTATGCAAAAATGGGCCCTTGGAGAGTTTGTTACATGGTAAGAGCTAACAGTTAAACTATACAGGCACAAGATAGATAAATAAGAGTCCAGGGAACAGGAAGAAGGTCCATGGGTTGTGGCCCAGCTGTTGGTGTGTAGGGCAGAGCGTCTACACAATAAGTCCATCTCCCACCTGTCACCCAGGCCCCCCCACTGGGGAGCCAGGCCCTCCCAATCAGATTGCTATATATTTGTCAGTATTCCAAACACAACATTATTTGTCTTTTTACCTAAACACAGTACTTGACTTGGGCAGGAACTCACCAGAGTTGAGTATTGGCAGCTAAAATGTTCTTCTGATTGAGTTCCTGCACCTCCTATAGAATATTAGCTGCAAGTCCTGCACCTAAATATACATTTACATTACATTTAAGTCATTTAGCAGACGCTCTTATCCAGAGCGACTTACAAATTGGTGCATTCACCTTATGACATCCAGTGGAACAGCCACTTTACAATAGTGCATCTAAATCTTTTAAGGGGGGGTGAGAAGGATTACTTTATCCTATCCTAGGTATTCCTTAAAGAGGTGGGGCTTCAGGTGTCTCCGGAAGGTGGTGATTGACTCCGCTGTCCTGGCGTCGTGGGGGAGTTTGTTCCACCATTGGGGGGCCAGAGCTAAATATAAACAGATATAAACAGTACCGGCACCTAAAATGAGTACCGACATCTATTTCTATCCAAGTCACGCACTGGCCTAAACATGCACTATTCTTCCCTCGCAAAATTAGTCCCCTTCTTAAGCTTAGCAGATAGATAAACCCGGTACAGCTACTGTATTGTTGAATGATGATTTATTGCGACCACCTCATAGGTGCAGTAATAGTGACTGAAATGAGTAAGACTGAAATATATTAAGAAAATAACAACGTGTACGACTTATTGTGTTCTAGCTGAATACTAGGCTTAATTCTCAATAATAACACAGCATGTATTTGTATATATGTTCATAAACACAGGAATATGCAGCCGTATGCATTAAATCAGATGTAAATAATTCCCCAAAACATGACAAGGTCAAATGCGCTGAACATGTGGCAATCAAGAAGCTCCATAAAGATCATTAAAACGACAATCCATACAAAATATTGTCATGAATTGAATGCCAAATATGATTAATTTGACTTACAGACAATGCTTCTACAAAATGCAAGCAAGTAGGATGGAGTTTGATAACATATGCAGCTCCACAGTGTGACTTTCACCATTTTGGAATGTAACGATACTGATTCTACAGGATTTACACAACACATTTACATTTACATTTAAGTAATTTAGCAGACGCTCTTATCCAGAGCGACTTACACACATCAACACAGGACAGTGGCCTCCATGTGGTCAACATTGGAATTCCACGATAGCCTAAAGGAACTCAAACTCAACTACAGGGGCCAGAACACTCCCCGCCTGGTATCTGTAAGGATGCCACCATTAAGACTATGCAGGTTAGAACTGCCATGTTTACTTGTCAGTCTCAGGAGAGAGGAGTAAGATAGTCTCTGAGACTGGACGCAGTAAGGTCTTGCATGACCCCTCTCTTGCTGTCTAGACTTCAACCTTTCTCACCTTTGAATCTCTGCTGGGAAAGGTCTTGGTGTCTGAGAACTTGACGGTGGTACCTTGCAGCATCTGCTGTAGGGATTTTTGTCCTATTGTTGGGAAGCTCATTGCACTCGATGGGTGTGGGAAGAGGTAAACAGAATCTCTGCTGGGAAAGGTCTTGGTGTCTGAGAACTTGACGGTGGTACCTTGCAGCATCTGCTGTAGGGATTTCTGCCCTATTGTTGGGAAGCTCATTGCACTCGATGGGTGTGGGAAGAGGTAAACAGAATCTCTGCTGGGAAAGGTCTTGGTGTCTGAGAACTTGACGGTGGTACCTTGCAGCATCTGCTGTAGGGATTTCTGCCCTATTGTTGGGAAGCTCATTGCACTCGATGGGTGTGGGAAGAGGTAAACAGAATCTTTGCTGGGAAAGGTCTTGGTGTCTGAGAACTTGACGGTGGTACCTTGCAGCATCTGCTGTAGGGATTTCTGTCCTATTGTTGGGAAGCTCATTGCACTCGATGGGTGTGGGAAGAGGTAAACAGAATCTTTGCTGGGAAAGGTCTTGGTGTCTGAGAACTTGACGGTGGTACCTTGCAGCATCTGCTGAAGGGATTTCTGTCCTATTGTTGGGAAGCTCATTGCACTCGATGGGTGTGGGAAGAGGTAAATAGAATCTCTGCTGGGAAAGGTCTTGGTGTCTAAGAACTTGACGGTGGTACCTTGCAGCATCTGCTGTAGGGATTTCTGCCCTATTTTTGGGAAGCTCATTGCACTCGATGGGTGTGGGAAGAGGTAAACAGAATCTCTGCTGGGAAAGGTCTTGGTGTCTAAGAACTTGACGGTGGTACCATGCAGCATCTGCTGTAGGGATTTCTGCCCTATTGCTGGGAAGCTCATTGCACTTGATGGGTGTGGGAAGAGGTAAACAGAATCTCTGCTGGGAAAGGTCTTGGTGTCTAAGAACTTGACGGTGGTACCATGCAGCATCTGCTGTAGGGATTTCTGCCCTATTGCTGGGAAGCTCAATGCACTTGATGGGTGTGGGAAGAGGTAAACAGAATCTCTGCTGGGAAAGGTCTTGGTGTCTGAGAACTTGACGGTGGTACCTTGCAGCATCTGCTGTAGGGATTTCTGCCCTATTGTTGGGAAGCTCATTGCACTCGATGGGTGTGGGAAGAGGTAAACAGGCCTTTCCATCAGCTGATTCCACAATGAAGCCTCTTGCTCTCCGGCACATGGTCTCTGAGATGCCTGCACACGTTTTGAGGGTGTAAGGTGAGGCATCTACGGCTACATTGAACATCTTGAAGACGGCTGATCTGGCTAAGTATTTATTACTTTGGTCGTCGAGATTGGCGTGTGTTTTCATCTTCTCAGGCTGACCCTCTGGGTAGACATTAACATTAATTTTCCCTGGGCGTTGTCCCCACAGACCTCGGTGCAGGTGGAAGTGGCAACTGGAGAGGAGGGAGACTCGTATTCCTCCCTGCCATCCTGTGTGGAGGAGCTGAGGGCTTCCATATGAAGAGGACCCATATGAAGAGCTGAAATGTGTCTGTTGCTTCCACACGCTGAACACTGGATGACAGCTTTACAGTTCTTCGCCTGTTGTGCGGTTAAGGAGACACACCAAAAGCATACAGAGTTCTCTTTAAGGAAAGTTTTCCTCTCTTCAAGGAGTTGATTCCTAAATCCTCTACACTTTAGCAGAGGGAAGGGCGGGGGGGCTTTTTGTGGATAGGGCACTGTTTGTTTGGATCATCCATCTTCGATGCATCTTTCTGGATGGCAATGTCCACTTTTGTCTTGTGCACTCGGGAAGGGGAATTATTTTATTATTCATACTTTTACTTTTGATACTTAAATACGTTTTAGCAATTACATTTACTTTTGATACTTAAGTATATTTAAAACCAAATACTTTTAGACTTTTACTCAAGTAGTATTGTAATGGGTGACTTTCACCTTAACTTGAGTCATTTTCTATTAAGGTATTTTTTACTTTTACTTGAGTATGAAATTTGAGTACTTTTTCCATCGCTGGCGCCGAAGGAGATGACTGCCGTTTTACGATCCCATAACCAATTGTGCTGTTGTGTATGTTTTTTTGCATTATTTGTAACTTATTTTGTACATTATGTTTCTGCCACCATGTCTTATGACCGAAAAGGGCTTCTAGAAATCAGAACAGCGATTGCTCACCTTGAACTGGTCGAATCATTTTTCTTTAATGAGTGACGGGACGTATTGACTCCAGACACCCAAACAGACCCTCATTCCTGTCATTTGCAAGAGAAAGAGACAGAAAAGATATTGCGGAAAGAGGGCTAATCTGCCTTTGCCATCGGTACTATTGGTCAACATACAATCGCTGGATAATAAATTGTATGAACTAAAATCAGGTATATCCTACCAACGGGACACTAAAAACTGTAATATCTTATGTTTCACCGAGTCATGGCTGAACAATTTGTTATATACCCTTTGTTGGCAATGACAGATGTCAAACATTTTCACAAGGTTTTCACACCATGTTGCTGGTATTTTGGCCCATTCCTCCATGCAGATCTCCTCTAGAGCAGTGATGTTCAAGTCCCTCCAAAGATTTTCTCATTTTGTCTCTCATAGTTGAAGTGTACCTATGATGAAAATTACAGGCCTCTCTCATATTTTTAAGTGGGATAACTTGCACAATTGGTGGCTTACTAAATAATGTTTTGCCCCACTGTACATTATTTTTTTTGCTGCTACTGCTGCATTTTGTCCTTTTTAGGTTGCTAGCCTACAGTATAGGCCTTAGCCTACCTTGCAATCATTTTTTGTCATCTTGAAATGTTTTACATTTCCCCCACTAATAGTTACAGCTAGAATCCTTAATTGAAACAATAGGCTAACAAACAGGACACATCAACTCTGTTTTGGTAATAAGCTCACTGACAGGCCTGGACCTGTAACCACTCTCAAATTCATAGACCAAGCTATGGATACAAGGACTGACCATCCATGATTTTAAAATTATAGTTTTAACCATGATTTGGTGCTATACAGTGTTTGTTTACATCTACTTTGTTTACAAACATTGGAGTAAAACAAACTTATATTTTGGGTTCTGTTGAGGAATGACAATTGAACTATAAGCTCATGATGCATTTATAAGTTATATTCTTCATTATACTCTGGATGGTTCGAGCCCTGAATGCTGATTGGCTGAAAGCCGTGGTATATCAGGCCGTATACCATGGGGATGACAAAACATTTATTTTTATTGCTCTAACTACATTGATAACCAGTTTATAATAGCAATAAGGCACCTGGAGGGTTTTGTGGTATACTCTGCGTTGCGTCGTGCATAAGAATAGCCCTTAGCTGTGCTATATTGGCCGTATACCACACCCCTAGGGCCTTATTGCTTAAATAATCAATGGGTATATATACTGTACAATTACATATCCAGAAATGACATACAGATTCTAACTTTAAGGTTATGATTGGGGAAGGGAGTTGATTTTAGATCTGTAGTAGGGCAAATTTTACCTCAAAGCTTTACAAAAACATTACAGCAAACCATGCTCCACAAACTGTTCTTACCAAACATTTCATTTTTTACCGTAATTGAACTAGGCAAGTCAGTTAAGAACAAATTCTTATTTACAATGACGGCCTACACTGATCAAACCCAGGCCAATTGTGTGCCGCCCTATGAGACTCCCAATCATAGCCGGTTGTGTTACACCCTGGTTCGATTCCAGGCTGTATGTAGTGATGCCTCTAGCACTGAGATGCAGTGCCTTAGACCGCTGCACCACTCGGGAGCCCAAATGAAATATTTTATATTTTGACCATTCAACATATCACAATAATTAAATACATTAAACTTGTAGTTTAAAACAAAATCACAAATATCAATAGATGTAATCTTTCCAAAGCATATTTCTCTGGATGGATCGTAATTATTCTCGAAGTCCCAGTTACGTTGTTTGACTGCTTCGACTATCCGTAGCTAGTTTAAACAAACCCGGAACCAAGTTGACAGCTCCAGTTCCCGAGAGCATCCTTTTCAACTTGTAGAAACAAATGTTTTTCGGTGGTGATGAATATGCCACAAAAACGAACCTTTTATTATTGTTAATCGATTTTTTTTTGTGCAAAATTGGTGCGAGTTAGCTCGCCAGTGGGAGAGCCATTCATTACATCAAGCTAGCCACTTCCTTGTAATGCAAGAGTCAGAGGATTAAATCAAACACTGCTGTCAAGATAACGTTTATCCTTTCATGTCATAGCAGTCAACTAGCTAGGTAGCTAGCCTGTCAGCAAAATGAGGGTACGCTCGTCAGTTTTTGCCTCGTTTTGTCTCATACTCGAAGTATTAAGCGTAGCCCTGTTTCTTAGGGGATTTTTCCCAGTCCCTGTCAAATCATCTTTTTCATCGAAAAGCAAGCTGTCAGATCTTCCGGCTGAACCATTCACAGGTGTGTTTTGATGACATTCTTTTCTCTCTGGCTAGCTAGCTATACTTAAAATTAGAGTGGTACTGTTATTCTTGGCTCTTAGCTGACTTGATTGATTTTCTGCATTGGATAGCTAACTACTCGCTTGAATGATGACGAGTAATACAGTACTTCTTTTGCTCACATAATACATGTTACTTTACCCATTTGTTCCTCAGTGTTGTCTACAATACCTTTCATGTGTTGGTAACTGTGGCATTTTCTTTGGCATTTACAGGGAGCTCCCCAAACTTGTCCAAGGTCCCAGATCCCCTTTTTAAGAGAGTGGTGATAGTGTTGATTGATGCACTCAGGGAGGACTTTGTGTTTGGTCCCAATGGGAGAAAGTACATGCCATACACAAGGCACCTAGTGGAGAGGGGCTCCACACACAGCTTTGTGGCCAAGGCAAGACCTCCTACAGTTACAATGCCCAGAATCAAGGTACGAAAGTAGAACACCACCATAACTAATTCTCATTTGTGGTGCAGTTATTACAACCCTTTACAACTTCATTGTAGAAAAAAAACTCCCACACTCACAATATTGCAATAAATGTGCAGAAGTAATATTGTGTGCAGGATTATCTTTTCTACCTTTGAAAATGCTGCTTTGTGACGGTGTCAGGGTGAAATGTCATGGGTTGTCATATGTTTGGGTTCAAAACCTTGGATAAAGTGTGTTGAACTAACTGGGCACATATGTCTAGTTTAGGTTGATTCCTTGATTTGAGTTCTGGCCATTAAAAAGTCATAATAATGCATTTTCTTTGAAATCTTCTTCCAAATGAGACACTGTTTCAACTGTTGTCTTGTTATAGATCTAGTCTAAGCACTTTCCTGTATTGATGACCTTTGAATATAAGTACTTATGAGTATTAGTTTAGCTATAGATTTAATGACATAAGTGGTATGTGGTTCAAAGAGAGGCAGAATATGTGTACCCTACCACCTTATTCTGACAGTTGATCAAATTACTCTATAGCTACTTTCAAAATGTCAATGCTCATTTACCATAGCTAATTGGGCCTAATAGATCATTCATAGATTCAAGATTCAAACTTTGATTCAACAACTCCCCCCCAAAATGGCCTACCCTGAATAATAAAAGAAAACAACAATTGGCACATCTTTGTGTTGAGACATTCTCATTCATACCAGAAGGTGGCAGTGCAAGTGTGCCATCATGGACTACTGCATCTTTCCAAATCACTGCAGTGCACCCAATCAACTGGTATGACACGGCCAACTAACCCAAATCAGAATCACCCAGAGACACAGCCCATTCATTAGGAGTACGCCAGCCAGCCTCTGGCTGTGTGACAGGAAATACATCCCAGAAAAGGCAGTTTGGGGAGGGATGTAATTGAGAGAATTGTTGAGGAAAATAAATATTTCAGTGGATATACTGGCTGAATTGTACGCTGTGTATTGCTGCCCTTGTGTTTTGATGCACATAGGGAATGGCGTGACTTAGGCCCAGTTTCCTGTTGTTGATAACATGTACACACACACAGGGCCGGCTCTAGCCTTTGGGCCCCCCACCTCGCGACAAAACATTTTAGTGGCACACCGCTTGACGGTGGAGAGAGAAATTCAAGTTTTAAAGCAAGTTTCCTGCAATTCTACACATTTTTTAATGACTTATGCCATGTTAATATGATATTGGAGTGAGAATGACTAACAAAATGAATGTGGGGGCCCCTGGAGGTCAGGGCTCCTGGGCACGTGTACTGCGTGCCTGGTTGGTATTCGGCCATGATTACTACAAGTTTAGATACAGTAGCTGGCTAGACTAACTACCAATTAAAAAAATGTTAGCTGACATAGCTAATTGAGTGATTTTCAGAACAAGATAACCGCTTATGCACAACCAAATGTGGAAATTTAATCTGATGTATTCTACTATTCTTACTCTAAATAGTATGTTGAGACCCCGACTGAGCCTAGCTCTTGGTTGCCCTGAGCGACCACTTATATGGCTTGTACCTGGAACTGGCCCTGCGCTCGCTCGCGTGCACACGCACTCAGAGTCCCATTCCAACAAAGAGTCCCATTCAGAGTCCCATTCCAACAAAACAATGCCTTTGCAGGTAAAGCTACAGTGCGTCCAGAAGACCCAATCATTGACTATGCTCACTCACTAACTTTAGCCGATTAGGCTGTGTTGGGAAGACCTTTGCTTTGCAGACAGGGAGTTCTCTTATAAATTAGACTGTGTGGAGTTTATTCATTTGAAAAAGGTGGAATTGGGGCCATTTTAAAAGGCCTACTGGTAATCGTTGAGGTGAAGACCAAGCCTGTATGTTGAGCTCTGTCTATTCTTGGAAGCCTTTTTCAGGGTCACCACACTTTATTGGCTTTGCTGTCGCAAATACTGCAGATGGTAGTGTGTGATGCAGACTTAATAACTCTGAATAACTCTTCACCCAAATTAGGTGAAGCGTATGTTATTAAGCGAAGACCAGTGAGTGAACACACACATTCTCACCACAGCCCTAGTGGACTAGTGGTGCTTCACGATTCCCTGATGATGAATGTTTGCCACTGTGACTGCACGCGTCATCGACAAGGACCCGTTTGCTCATCACTTCTGTTGAGAAAGTTGGAAATAAAAGTTCATCTCTACTTATCACGGGTCAAGGCTTTCGCACATTCCCTTAGGTTGCATTGTTGAGACCACTGTTCTGGGTGGAGGATATATTTGGTTTATTTTTGCTCAGGTTGACAAATTGCTCTACACCTGCTCAGACTGAACTCGTTAGCATTCCAAATACTTTCCGGTGGCCGGTAGTAGTTTTCTGCTTCTGCTTTCCTCACATATCCTCACATATACTTTCATTGGAATGGACACATGAGAAAATATGTTTTTGTGGCCGATTGTATAATTTCCAAGCCTTCAGTTTGACTGTAACAAGAACATACAGCCAGCGGGGAGGAGTTCTGGTGAATCATCTCTATTGAACACATTTTAACAGGCCTCGGCTAACTCTGGGGAAACTGGCCCAAAATAGTGAAGACCTGTCTGCTCATGATGACCCTAAGTTGGACACAACTTCCATGAGGGTCAGCAAGGAATTGCAGCATTTGGAAATGCCAATATGGGTGACTGGGTCTATGAGAAAGAGGTTTTGACTCAATCAATACATCACAGACATTATTAGCCTTTTAATTCCATTGTAATGGGAAGAAGTGGGAGCTTTTCTTTCTGTCTTTTGCTTTAGATACATTTGACATTATTCATCTCAATGTACCTTTCCTTTGTGTGCTTTGTTCACCCGTAGTGATGTGCGTGGGTGTAGTCATTCTATTTAGTAAATTATGAAGATGACAATTTCTCAGGGACGGGGGGAATAATATTGATTTCTGGAGAGTATGTAGGAATAAATGAAAATGCCCTGGGAAAAGAAAGCAATCATATAATCTGCATTACTAAGACTGAACCAACCAACCATCCAACCAACAAGAAGACCTAATATTTAGTTGTTATCCCAAACACAGCATTTGGCCTCGTGTTTTTGGGCTAAAGCACATCATGCTTTGAGAGGGCACTTATTGGACCCACTTCTTTTATTTTCGCCAGTCTTTGACTCCACCTTATTTAACATGCAATGCTAGCTGCATGTTCAAGACCCTCCCTTAGTGCTAAGCCTTAATAATGCATCGGGCGTCCTAATTGGCCGAGCGTCGTCCGGGTTAGGGAGGGTTTGGCCGGTAGGGATATCCTTGTCTCATCGCGCACCAGCGACTCCTGTGGCGGGCCGGGGCGCAGTGCGCGCTAACCAAGGTTAGTGCACTATGACTCCTCCCACACATTGGTGCGGCTGGCTTCCGGGTTGGAGGCGTGCTGTGCTAAGAAGCAGTGCGGCTTGGTTGGGTTGTGTTTCGGAGGACGCATGGCTCCCGTACGGGAGTTGTAGCGATGAGACAAGATAGTAATTACTAACAATTGGATACCACGAAATTGGGGAGAAAAAAGGGGAAAATAAAAAAAAGAATGTATGGTGCGTTCCAGCGTGTTCCCTTAACATACGGGTGAGGATTATTTTGGTTCTGACGCAGACTAATATGTTTTTGTGTCAGGTCTATGCTTAATCCAGAGCTCAGTCAAGGGTTTCCTCTGTTCCTCCACCAGGTCTTTTCTTCATCGACTCCAATGCTCAACCAACATATTTATTTTGCCTACCAGTCATATCCTCTGCAGGAAAGGGAGCATCTCCTCAACAGGTGTTGTGGTTTTTCCCAGCCTGCCAATGATGAAATCATCAGAAACCCTGCTTGAGACAAGCTCTTCTCTTGCATCTGATTTGAGTGTTTTTTTCTTACCACATCTAAGAACGAGACGGTACAGGTTTCAACTGAGCTCTCTGTCACAGACGAAGGGTTGTGTGGTTCGTGTGAGCTGCCAAGTGAACCCTCATAGATGAATAGACTGATGTTGTCTCTCTAGGGTTTGTGTAAATATCCTGCGTAAGATCAAAAGTTAAGCATTGATCTAAACTTTTCTCTGACTTTTGCAATGTAGGCCTAGCTTGAAAAGGATGTATATGTTACCTCCAATCAGGGTTTGAAGCTATAGCAGAGTAGGGATCTAAAGATATCCATTTGGGCCACCTTGGGGTTCTGAACCAGGGGCATCTTACACCCCAAAAACCCGAGGGGGCGCAGAGTGAGTGAGGATGGCTATATAGGATGGAAACACCGGAAACAGCCTTGTCTTGCAATCTAGAAACATAATCATTATGCTTAATTCTATGTAAAAAAAATAGTATATTTTCCTGCATATCTAAGCATACCTCTTGAGCTGTCTGTATGCTCCTGACTGATGTTTCTTTTTTTTTAAAGACACTAAATCTGGGTAAAGGATTGAAAGGAATGTCAGCCTTAATCAGTTTAGTTTGTATTTATTTATTTAGTTATGCATGTTATTTTATAATGTCTACCAACCTTGCCAGCAGTCATGCTAGCTAAGATAGTTAGACAAGCTAGCTACTCTAATTTGATTGATAGCCTGGAATGTTATAGAAAATGCGCTATAGTCAGAGACTGCAGAAAACAAAAGTTGACAGAGGGGATGCAGGATTTTGTTTTTGCCTGACTTTAGATTTGTTTCTGCTTATAATTTCTGACTTTTTGGTAGGCTATTTGTTTGTCAACTTAGAAATAGAAAGCTGTGAAAACGACCCAACATGTTTCTGATACGATTTCAGGTTGGCCTTTTATAATGCTGATAAAGATAGCTAGATACCGCCTGTAGAGGTGCTAACTGCGAATTCACATTCTCTTAAGATGGGGAAATAAATCAATAATATATCTCCACTCCTGTTCCTGAGTAAAAAGTTAGCCTACATTTGGTGTATCATTTTAAATGCAGGAAATGCTTAATTTTGCAGGAGTTAATATTAAGGTTATTTGAGAGGTTATAGACCCACAGTCATTTTTCAGTCCCCATTCAGCCCATCCAAACAGTAGACTTCAGTTGCCTTTTACGTGCCATAGGGCCATTTGAAGTCAAATTTGTTTAGCACCTCACAACCATCACACATAACATAGCCGGCACTGCTATCATTCGTCCCTCTTTACTACTATGGCTGACCCTGTAAAACAACACATTTCACTGCTCCTATCCGGTGTTTTTGACAGTAAAATTTCTTTCTTTACCACTTCACCAAATCTTTCCCAAACATGACTTTTCTGGCCCTCCCTTTTCTTTATTTTCAACTCTCCATTTCACAGCTTTTCTCTTGTTGAGTTCAGCTCCTTTTTGCCTCCGTGGATCAACATGATTAACCTTTTCTGCCCATGTCCAAAAGCAATTGGCATCTAGGCGATTTAGCACGCGTACAGTTTGGCCCTAAAGTTGAGGCTTATGCACTAATGACAGACAAAAATAATGGGAAAAAAGTCAATGAAGCCTGTACATATATATTGCACAAGAATTCTACATTTACTTTTTACATTAAGTATTATCTCTTTATTAAACCCGCCCCGCTACCCACCCGCCTTTCATCCCTTCATCCATACAATATTTAATGACCCTAAACTGCCCACCCGACGCATAGATATAACTGAGGGGACGATGAGTCAACGAACCCCCGCATCACTACCGCATACTACATTAAGTCAGAAGTTTACATACACCTTGGCCAAATACATTTAAACTCAGTTTTTCACAATTCCTGACATTTAATCCTAGTAAAAAAATCCCCCGTCTTCGGTCAGTTAGGATCACCACTTTATTTTAAGAATGTGAAATGTCAGAATAAGTAGAGAGAATTATTTATTTCAGCTTTTATCTCTTTCATCACATTCCCAGTGGGTCAGAAGTTTACATACACTCAATTAGTATTTGATAGCATTGCCTTTAAATTGTTTAACTTGGGTCAAACGTTTCGGGTAGCCTTCCACAAGCTTCCAACAATAAGTTGGGTGAATTTTGGCCCATTCCTCCTGACAGAGCTGGTGTAACTGGGTAAGATTTGTAGGCCTCCTTGCTCGCACACGCCTTTTCAGCTTTGCACACAAATGTTCTATTGGATTGAGGTCAGTGCTTTGTGATGGCCACTTTAATACCTTGACTTTGTTGTCATTATGCCATTTTGCCACAACCTTGGAAGTATGCTTGGGTCATTGTCCATTTGGAAGGCCCATTTTGCGAACAAGCTTTAACTTCCTGACTGATGTCTTGTGGATATATTGAAGCAACATCTCATAATTTTCCTTCTCATGATGCCCTCTATTTTGTGAAGTGCACCAGTCCCTGATGCAGCAAAGCACTCCCACAAGATGATGCTTCCACCCCCGTGCTTCACAGTTGGGATGGTGTTTCCTCGGCTTGCAAGCCTCCCCCCTTTTCCTCCAAACACAACCGTGGTCATTATGGCCAAACAGTTCTATTTTTGTTTCTTCAGACAGAGGACATTTCTTCAAAAAGTACGATCTTTGTCCCCATGTGCATTTGCAAACCGTTGTCTGGCTTTTTTTATGGCTGTTTTGGAGCAGTGGCTTCTTCCTTGCTGAGCGGCCTTTCAGGTTATGTTGATATAGGACTCGTTTTACTGTGGATTTAGATACCTTTGTGCCTGTTTACTCCAGCATCTTCACAAGGTCCTTTGCTGTTGTTCTGGGATTGAATTGCACTTTTCGCACAAAAGTACATTAATCTCTAGGAGACAGAACTCGTCTCCTGCCTGAGCGGTATGACGGCTGCGTGGTCCCATGGTGTTTATAGTTGTGTACTATTGTTTGTACAGATGAACATGGTACCTTCAGATGTTTGGAAATTGCTCCAAGGATGAACCAGACTTGTAGAGGTCTACAACTTTTTTTGCTGAGGTCTTGGCTGATTTCTTTTGATTTTCCCATGACTCCAACCTAAGTGTATGTAAACTTCCGACTTCAACTGTAGGTGGTGGGCTGATGCTGAAATCAGTGAAGTTGATCGATCTAAACTCAGCAAAAAAGAAACCACCCTTTTTCAGGACCTTGTCTTTCAAAGATAATTAGTAAAAATCTAAATAACTTCACAGATCTTCATTGTAAAGGGTTTAAACACGATTTCCCGTGCTTGTTCATTGAAACATTAACAATTAATGAACATGCACCTGTGGAACGGTCATTAAGACACTAACAGCTTACAGACGGTAGGCAATTAAGGTCACAGTTATGACACTAAAGAGGCCTTTCTACTGACTCTGAAAAACACCAAAAAGTCCCTACTGTGAAAAACACCAAATGTCTGTACTACTACGCCTAAGACAGTGCTACAGGGAGACAGGACGGGCAGATGATCATCCTCGCAGTGGCAGACCACGTGTAACAACACCTGCACAGGATCGGGCAATCCTAACATCACACCTGCGGGACAGGTACATGATGGTAGCAACAATTGTCCGAGTTACACCAGGAACGCACAATCCCTCCATCAGTGCTCAGACTGCCCACAATAGGCTGAGAGAGGCTGGATTGAAGGTTTGTAGGCCTGTTGTAAGGCAGGTCCTCACCAGACAGCACCGGCAACAACGTCGCCTATGGGCACAAACCCCCCACCACTGGGCCAGACAGGACTGGCAAAAAGTTATCTTCACTGACGAGTCACGGTTTTGTATCACCAGGGGTGAAGGTCAGATTCGCGTTTATTGTCGAAGGAATGAGCGTTACACCAAGGCCTGTACACAGGAACGGGATCGATTTGGAGGTGGAGGGTCCATCATGGTCTGGGGCGGTGTGTCACAGCATCATCGGACTGAGCTTGTTGTCATTGCAGGCATTCTCAACGCTGTGCGTTACAAGGAAGACATCCTCCTCCCTCATGTGGTACCCTTCCTGCAGGCTCATCCTGACATGACCCTCCAGCATGACAATGCCACCTGCCATACTGCTCGTTCTGTGTGTGATTTCCTGCAAGACCTTGCATTGCATTTCTGTTAGTCACATGTCTGTGGAACTTGGTTTCATTGACAAATGATAAGTCTTTATGCAGAACTGTAACAGAGGTCGTAGTAATTGTGAGCGAGAGGTTGTGGAATGGCCGGAGAAGTTTGAGGGTGGTTGAGAATAGCACTCTTGGGTTTTTTTGTTCATTCCTAAAGATGTTGGAGAAATAGGCAAATTTGGTTGTGTGCAACTGAGTCCTTGTAGTTGGACCAGGGACTGCAGTGACATCTCTTGCACTGAGACCGCTGCACCATTCAGGAGCCCCAATACAATTAGGCTGTGATAACAAAATGACAGTCACATGGCGGAATACATTAAACTACACGTACATTTGCTTCATCACAAAACCAGAGAGTAACATATGTTCGGGGAAGTCCACAAAGCAAGTATTTCATGTAACAAACAGTTATATGACCTGCAGCATGGTCAAGAAAGTTAATGTTTCCTTCAGTTTACTGAACAACTACTGATTTAGAACCACGGAATTACTGCAGGTCAGCACAAAGACAACAGGAGCCCTGCCTCTGCTATTCCAGCACCATTTACACATAAACATCATCAAATCAACTAGGCTATATACTGTAGATACTTTTGTACTTGTTTCCTCCAGCATCTTCACAAGGTCCTTTGCTGTTGTTCTGGGATTGATTTGCATTTTTTGCACCAAAGTACGTTCATCTCTAGGAGACAGAATGCGTCTCCTTCCTGAGCGGTATGACTGCTGCGTGGTCCCATGGTGTTTATACTTGCGTACTATTGTTTGTAGAGATGAACGTGGTACCTTCAGGCGTTTGGACATTGCTCCCAAGGATGAGCCAGACTTGTGGAGGTCTACTATTTTTTTGCTGAGGTCTTGGCTGATTTCTTTAGATTTTCCCATGATGTCAAGCAAAGAGGCACTGAGTTTGAAGGTAGGCCTTGAAATACATCCACAGGTACACCTCCAATTGACTCAAATGATGTCAATTAGCATATCAGAAGCTTCTAAAGCCATGACATAATTTCCTGGAATTTTCCAAGCTGTTTAAAGGCAGTGTATATACAGTGTCTATAAACATCTGACCCCCTGGAATTGTGATACAGTGAATTATAAGTGAAATAATCTGTCTGTAAACAATTGTTGGAAAAATGACTTGTGTCGTGCACAAAGTAGATGTCCTAACCAACTTGCCAAAACTATAGTTTGTTAACATGATGAAAATTACAGGCCTCATCTTTTTAAGTGGGAGAACTTGCACAATTTGTGGCTGACTAAATACTTTTTTGCCCCACTGTATGCTTAGTTTAATACACTGAAAACAAACTTAAAGACACCAAAAAACAATTAACTTAAATTAGTGTTGCTAAATATCATGTGGTTGTCCATGGTACTGATTTCTGTGTGTCTGTGTGTGTGCTTGCACACTCAAGTAAAACTAATTTAAAAGTTGACTTGTAGAGTAGTTGAACACTGTTGTGACTTGACTCTAACATTAATCTGAAGACTCTAATTTATCGAATTAAGTAAATATGTTTATTTGTTACCCGATTTAAATGAATCATCTAACAATTTACTCGTTAGGATCTGGGGCACCACGAGAGGTTCTTTAAAGAGTTACCATCCTTCGAATTATCACATCCATAAACAGACAACTTATTAGTCATAACCTCGTATCATCATTCTGAACAGTCGTAACCTCCTTGCATCTGCAAAAGCCCGAGCCTTACTTATGATTCAGTATTCAGTACTACACAAATTAGTTTAATTATTTATTTACTAGCTAACTAAATGGTGGCACAGGATGAACATACACACTTCATACGCTAATATCAGGTCCCTAGTGGACTGACAACAATATGGCTGCTTGTTACGAGAGAGAGAGAGAGAGAGAGAGAGAGAGAGAGAGAGAGAGAAAAGACAGAGAGAGAGAGAGAGAGAGAGAGAGAGAGAGACTTAACGTTGGTACATTTAGAAACTACTCTAGCTTACAGTACTCCTATACTTTGCACATGAACCGTCGCTCGCTTGGCGTAAGAAATCATGAATGCATTTACATGCATTTGTCGTGTAGTCCTGAACAGAACTACAGAGTTTATTCTCCTTCCATTCACTCCGGAAGATGCTTCTTTGAAGATGGGCTAGCCAGCCGTGTCGATGGTTCCCAGTGAGGTGATGAGAGTAGGGTAATATGGTGGTTTGAACAGAGTAATAGAATAGAGTCCCACTTACATTCACATTTTTAGATATTTTACTTAGGACAGCTAATTAGCCATACCAGTTGGGAGGTGAGTGTATCATCTCTACCTCGAGTTGAGATTCAGATGTCAAACCCCTTTAAACATGAGCTGCACCTCCTAAGTCTCTCTGTTCTGGTATGTTAATTCTTAACTCAGAATTTTAGACAGTTTGTTCTAAAGGGTGATTTCGTCAGGCTGACACGCTCTCTGACCTCACTTAGGGGTGTGACATGTCACTGTGCAAAGTTTGTAAAACAATTGTCTCTTGGCTCCTAAAATCATGTCCCTCTCTTAACAAAAACACTTCCATCATTTTTTATATTTTCATACACAACGTAAAGGATGCTTACTTCGTAAATATAGAGTGTATACTTTCCAAGTTACAGTATTTCCTTTATACATTTTTTTACGACATCACAAAATAACAAACAAAACAACAGTGTTCTTTAGATCGCCTCTGACCATTCTCCATGTTCTATGTTAGAAATAATGTTCCAGTATTCGCTTTAGAACGTGTTTTGGCGGGAAAAAGTATTCTTGAAACAAAGCACATTCCTTGGGTGAATTTGGAGAGGTAGACATGAATCTTCTCCGTTGGATTTACAACAGTGCGTGAGTTGTTAACCCCCACCAGCTGCGGGTGAGATGGGGTCTTGTTGAAGTCATCCATTGCAAACCTGATCTGACCTATTTGGATCCTCACAGGACAGTCATGTCCACCAATGCCATTCTCCTCACTTTCATGTTAGCAAAAGGGTCTGTTGCTCTTTCATACAGTGTGCCTTTAGTTTTCTTTTTCATAGGCTACCTAGCTAAAATGCTTGCTAGCCTAACAATGCTTGATAACATGGGCAACAATGAACCAGCTAAGTTAGCTTGCTAATTAACGTCAGCCTACTAGGCTACATCTAGGCTACATATTGAACTCCAATCATCTCATGCCAGTGGCACATTATATGCAGTTATAGTTAGATCAGATTATCCGTCATAATCATAGGCCAGTACGAAGAATGAAGTCAAAACAAAATCCACCTCCATCCATGCCTTAGGAAAGAGATGATTTTAGCAAATAGACCACTTGCGAATTGATGGAAAATCAGTAAAACACAGAGCGACGAAAGATAATTTTAGTTTTACTGGTCAAATATTTGTGGAAGCCTGGCTTCCCTTGGCAATCCATGAATACACGCAGCTGGAAGGGAGCCGTGCCAGTTGTGCACATAAGGTCAAGTACATGGCCTCTGTCATGGGTGGGCAAGTTGACATACCTTGTGAAGTTGAAGCAATCCAACAGGGCCATGAAGTCTCTGGCAAAATCACATCCGTCAGAGTCCACATGAATGTTAAGTGCGGGAACTTATAGGGTCTCGTGAGGCCTGTGCATGAACAGACGGGAAAAAAAACCTGGTCAAGACAAAAAGGCAGAAAAACATCACAAAATGTTGTAGTAATACATGCTGGAACTGTTGCGACTGGGAAGCAATACGCTAAGCTTTAGTCGCACAATCAAATTAAGATGTTTTGTGCCGTATTTCTCAAGTGAAACGATGTGCATGAAAACTTGTCTCATTGAATGACGATAAACACTTAGTTGAAGAGTCCCGTCCATAGTTCCTACTAGTATTAGTACTGTTGACCAATCACCGACGAAGGGGCGTAGACTTTGGCAACAGAACTTCAACTTGCCTCAAGTATATATTTTTTTCCGCTCGAACAGCGGGAAAATCCCTGCCGGAACACCGAAACAAACAAAAACATCACATAATGTTGTCATAATATATGCATAAATTGTTTCAACTGGGAAGCATGCAACAACCTTAAATGTAGATCATTCTGATAGTTTTGCTTGAATTACAAAGGCCAGCAGGTGCTTTTGACACTGCTTTTGACATGTGCAAATAGACTAAAGCACGAGCACGAGCACGAGAACAATTTTGTGGAAAAAGAAAGGCATGGAATCCATTTCATTAGTTTAGTTTAACCTAGTTTGCTTCCTTCTGTGAGGCTGCCTCAAGGTTATTTGCCCCAGAATGCCTGATTGTGAGAAATCACAGTGATTATGCAAAGAGTTGCTGTAAACACGTCAGCGTGAAAACATGTTGATATGCCTCGTTTGTGACAGACTAGTGAGATACTGCCAACAACATCTTGGCCTATATGGGTTTCATTATTGGCTTTAACTAGCTGAGGAGGACACAACATTATGTAATGAATTATGTGATACAATAAATAGTCATAGTCACTATCAATCCTTCATAGACAGGCTACTATTATGAAAGTATTCTCATGACAATACAGTATTTTATTTGTTTATTGTAAATAAATGTGTCATTCGGTGATTGCTTTGAACACAATCTTACACCAGTTTCACATTGTAATTGCTGTAGCTCCTGTGTTAGCCTTATTCTACTGCAAATCACAGTTAAGTAAATGGAGATGCTAGCGTAACGAAATAACACTGATACTGAATAACAGTGGTACTTGCTGACTACACCTGTTGCACAATTAGTCTATAGCTTACATATAGTACCAGTCAAAAGTTTGGACACACATACTCATTCCAGGGGTTGTCTTTATTTAGAGTATTTTCTACATTGTAGACATCAAAACTGTGAAAAACAGTGTGTAAAGCTGTCATCAAGGCTACTTTTTAAGAATCTCAAAAATAAAGTGTATTTTGATTTAACACTCTTTTGGTTACTACATGGTTACTACATTTTGGTTACTACATATGTTTTATTTCATAGTTTTGATGTATTCACTATTATTCTACAATGTAAAAAAAAGTA
Organism: Oncorhynchus keta; assembly: GCF_023373465.1. NCBI lineage: Eukaryota > Metazoa > Chordata > Actinopteri > Salmoniformes > Salmonidae > Oncorhynchus > Oncorhynchus keta. The sequence continues at coordinate 41,767,310 of NC_068450.1, forward strand.
CAAATAAAAACCTTTGAATGAGTAGCTGTCCAATTTTTTTGACTGGTACTGTACGTAGACTGACAAACTCCCTTGGCCCTCCTCCTCCTGCTCCTTCTAGGCCCTGACCACAGGCAGTATCCCAGGTTTCATCGACGTGGTAATGAACCTGAACTCCCCCGCACTGCTGGAGGACAACCTCATCTGGCAGGCCAAGACGGCGGGCAAGCGGATGGTGTTCTATGGGGACGACACCTGGGTGAAGCTCTTTCCCAAGCACTTCATGGAGTATGACGGCACCACCTCTTTCTTTGTGTCCGACTACACTGAGGTCAGTCATGGTCATTGTCTGTTTGAAGGTCAGGGCCATGCCCTTTAACCTTTGCACTCTCATTGATTTTGTTTGTTTGATGTGATTTTTTCATTGTTAGTTACATGGGAATGACATGACGATTTACTAATTTTTATTTCCAAGATTCCGTATTATATTGGCTTAAGTTTAATCTGCTTCTAATTCATAATATTTCTAACATACTATACATAAAGACTTTCTCAGAGGTCTGATTCAGAAACAATGACACATTCTAGATTGTGTCTTGGTGTTAGTCTTTTGTGTTGACATGTCCCCGCTAACTCTTCCCAGGTTGACAACAACGTGACTCGTCACCTGGACAGCACGCTGAAGAGAGACGACTGGGACATTCTGATCCTGCACTACCTGGGCCTGGACCACATCGGACACATCAGTGGACCCCACAGCTCCCTCATCCAGCCCAAACTAATGGAGATGGACGACATCCTCAAGAAGATTCATGGCTCCCTCATCTTAAAGGTATAGAAGCCTACTTTTCAATAGAAAAATACCGCATACAGTACCAGTCAAAAGTTTGGACACACTACTCATTCAAGGGTTTTTCTTTATTTGGACTATTTTCTACATTGTTGAATAATACTGAAGACAACAAAACTATCAAATAACACATATTGAATCATGTAGTAACCAAAAAAGTGTTAAATAAATCTAAATATATTTTAGATTCTTCAAATTAGTCACCATTTGCTTTGATAGCTTTGCTCACTCGTGGCATTCTCTCAACCAACTTCACCTGGAATGCTTTTCCAACAGTGTTTGAGAAGTTTTCACATATGCTGAGCACTTGTTTGGCTGCTTTTCCTTCACTCTGCGGTCCAACTTATCCCAAACCATCTAATTTTGGTTGAGGTTGGGTGATTGTGGAAGCCAGGTCATCTGATGCAGCACTCCATCACTCTGCTCCTTGGTCAAATAGCTCTTACACAGCTTTTCGCACTTATAGTTCCACTAAGCGCGAAAACAGATGGGATGGCGTATCACTGCGAAATGCTGTGGTAGCCATGCTGGTCAAGTGTGCCTTGAATTCTAAATAAATCACTGACGGTGTCACCAGCAAAGCACCCCCACACCATCAAAATTCCTCCTCCATGCTTCACTGTGAGAACTACACATGCAGAGATCATCCGTTCACCTACTCTGTCTCACACAGACACGGCGGTTGGAACCAAACATCTCAAATTTAGACTCGTCAGACCAAAGGACAGATTTCCACTGGTCTAATCTCCATTGTTCGTGTTTCTTGGCCCAAGCAAGTCTCTTGTTATTATTGTTGTCCTTTAGTAGTGGTTTCTTTGCAGCAATTCGACCATGAAGTCCTGATTCACACTCACCGCTGAACAGTTGATGTGTCTGTTACTTGAACTCTGTGAAGCATTTATTTGGGCTGCAATCTGAGGTGCGGTTAACTCTAATGAATTTATCCTCTGCAGCAGAGGTAACTCTGCGTCTTCCTGTGTTGTGGCGGTCCTCATGAGAGCCAGTTTCATCATAGCGCTTGATGGTTTTTGCGACTGCACTTGAAGAAACCTTCACAGTTCTTGAAATGTTACACATTGACTGACTTTCATGTCTTAAAGTAATGATGGACTGTCGTTTCTCTTTGCTTATTTGAGCTGTCCGTGCCATAATAATATGGACTTTTACCAAATAGAGCTATCTTCTGTATACCACCGGTACTTTGTCACAACACAACTGATTGGCTCAAACGCATTAAGAAGGAAAGAAATTCCACAAATCAACTTTCAACAAGGCACACCTGTTAATTGAAATGCATTCGAGGTGACTTCTTCATGAAGCTGGTTGAGTGAATGCCAAGAGTGTGGATATCTGTCATCGAGGCAATGGGTGGCTTCTTTGAAGAATTTCAAATTTCAAATATACTTTTTTTTGGTTACTACATGGTTCAATATGTGTTATTTCATAGTTTTGATGTCTTCACTATTATTTAAAGAAAAACCCTGGAATGAGTAGGTGTGTCCAAACTGTCAACCTTTTGTAATAAGGTTTAGGATATCAGTTATGACAAGTATCATCATTTATTTGTGGGAGAACGTCCTGTTATGATTAGCGCTTTTGAAGCACTCAACAGTAGTTTTCTTGTAAAAACATGTATAGGATCATGACTGTAAACGGTGTTCTTGTGCATATTTAACCGCGCCAGCCTTGTAGCTATTTTACTCTCTCTTGCGCTTAGGCAACAGGGAGCTCTTAATTAAATGGTCTTGAAAGCCTCAGCTCCAAACTTTCCCAGTAAAAGCCTGCTGCTGTTCTTTACACAGTACCATTGTGACCTACAGTGCCTTGCGAAAGTATTCGGCCCCCTTGAACTTTGCGACCTTTTGCCACATTTCAGGCTTCAAACATAAAGATATAAAACTGTATTTTTTTGTGAAGAATCAACTAGAAGTGGGACACGATCATAAAGTGGAACGACATTTATTGGATATTTCAAACTTTTTTAACAAATCAAAAACTGAAAAATTGGGCGTGCAAAATTATTCAGCCCCTTTACTTTCAGTGCAGCAAACTCTCTCCAGAAGTTCAGTGAGGATCTCTGAATGATCCAATGTTGACCTAAATGACTAATGATGATAAATACAATCCACCTGTGTGTAATCAAGTCTCCGTATAAATGCACCTGCACTGTCATAGTCTCAGAGGTCCGTTAAAAGCGCAGAGAGCATCATGAAGAACAAGGAACACACCAGGCAGGTCCGAGATACTGTTGTGAAGAAGTTTAAAGCCGGATTTGGATACAAAAAGATTTCCCAAGCTTTAAACATCCCAAGGAGCACTGTGCAAGCGATAATATTGAAATGGAAGGAGTATCAGACCACTGCAAATCTACCAAGAACTGGCCGTCCTTCTAAACTTTCAGCTCATACAAGGAGAAGACTGATCAGAGATGCAGCTAAGAGGGCCATGATCACTCTGGATGAACTGCAGAGATCTACAGCTGAGGTGGGAGACTCTGTCCATAGGACAACAATCAGTTGTATATTGCACAAATCTGGCCTTTATGGAAGAGTGGCAAGAAGAAAGCCATTTCTTAAAGATATCCATAAAAAGTGTTGTTTAAAGTTTGCCACAAGCCACCTGGGAGACACACCAAACATGTGGAAGAAGGTGTGGTCAGATGAAACCAAAATTGAACTTTTTGGCAACAATGCAAAACATTATGTTTGGCGTAAAAGCAACACCTGAACACACCATCCCCACTGTCAAACATGGTGGTGGCAGCATCATGGTTTGGGCCTGCTTTTCTTCAGCAGGGACAGGGAAGATGGTTAAAATTGATGGGAAGATGGATGGAGCCAAATACAGGACCATTCTGGAAGAAAACCTGATGGAGTCTGCAAAAGACCTGAGACTGGGACGGAGATTTGTCTTCCAACAAGACAATGATCCAAAACATAAAGCAAAATCTACAATGGAATGGTTCAAAAATAAACATATCCAGGTGTTAGAATGGCCAAATTAAAGTCCAGACCTGAATCCAATCGAGAATCTGTGGAAAGAACTGAAAACTGCTGTTCACAAATGCTCTCCATCCAACCTCACTGAGCTCGAGCTGTTTTGCAAGGAGGAATGGGAAAAAATTTCAGTCTCTCGATGTGCAAAACTGATAGAGACATACCCCAAGCGACTTACAGCTGTAATCGCAGCAAAAGGTGGCGCTACAAAGTATTAACTAACGCCCAATTTTTCAGTTTTTGATTTGTTAAAAAAGTTTGAAATATCCAATAAATGTCGTTCCACTTCATGATTGTGTCCCACTTGTTGATTCTTCACAAAAAAATACTGTTTTATATCTTTATGTTTGAAGCCTGAAATGTGGCAAAAGGTTGCAAAGTTCAAGGGGGCCGAATACTTTCGCAAGGCACTGTATGTGTGTATATATATATATATATATAGACAGCCCATTGTGGTCCCATAGGGTGCCTTAGAAGCTGAATGAAGAAACCCACAAAGTATGTTCCCTCAGATGGCTGAGATGACTAGTAAGACGTTCAACGAGTTTTGAGGTGTAAAACATTCCAGTGACTTTCATAGCCTTGCCGAACTAACAATATCCTTTTTCTTCACTCTGTGTCGGTGCTGTGATAAAAGAAATGACGCATCGTGCAAAGTGGTTGGCTGGGATAGGGAAAAAAGGCAACCCAGGCTCCTCCCATGGCTCTACTGTAAAAAGTTAGCCAGAGCATCTTTCCTACTTTGGCCTTCCCGGATTAGAAAGGAAAAGCCAGTACCTGCAGTGTGGGACAACACACAATCTGAGCTACAGTTTCTGGAGGGGAAGGGATTAAAGACTGCAGCACTGTGACATTTGCAGACCTGCCAACCTGCACGCGGTTACAAAAAACGACCCTAAAATAGGCTTCGTCATTGTGGTTTTTGACTCAACCATTTGAGGTTGGAGATGAGCCAATCCGAGAACTTGGCTAGGAGAAAAAATCTCTAGCTCTTCGCTCCAGCTGTTCCACTTTATCCTGTCTTTCACGGAAGTTACGTTAGACTTTTAAAGATGATTATGCCGATTTTAATTAATCAGTTAATTAATCTCTAGACCCAAACTGTTACAGACCTATATCCATCCTGCCCTGCCTTTCTAGTCTTCAAAAGCCAAGTGAACAAACAGGTTCACGTGGCTATGCAATCTGGTTTCCGAGCTAGTCACAGGTGCACCTCAGCCACGCTCAAGGTCCTACACGATATCATAACTGTTATCGACAAAAGAAAGTACTATGCAGCCGCCAAGGCTTTTGACTCTGTCAATCACAGTATTCTTATCGGCAGACTCAAAAGCCTTGGTTTCTCTAATGACTGTCTCGACTGGTTCACTAACTACTTCTCAGATAGAGTTCAGTGTGTCAATTCAGGGGGCCCGTTGGCCGGACCTCTGGCAGTCTCTATAGGGGTGCCACAGGGTTTAATTCTCGGGCGGACTCATTTCTTCGTATATATCAATGATGTCGCTCTTGCTGTGGGTGATTCTTTGCTCCACCTCTACGCAGACAACACCATTCTGTATACATCTGGCCCTTCTTTGGACATTGTGTTAACAAACCTCCAAACGAGCTTCAACGCCATACAGCACTCCTTCCGAGGCCTCCAACTGCTCTTAAATGCTAGTAAAAAAATGCATGCTCTTCAACCGATCGCTACCCCCCCGCCCGACTAGCATCACTACTCTGGATGGTTCTGACTTAGAATATGTGGACAACTATAATACCTAGGTGTCTGGCCAGACTGTTAACTTGCCTTCCAGACTCACATTAAGCATCTCCAATCAAAAGTTAATTCTAGAATCAGCTTCCTATTTTGCATCAAAGCCTCCTTCACTCATGCTGCCAAATATACCCTCGTAAATCTGACTATCCTACCGATCCTTGACTTTGGCGATGTAATTTGCAAAATAGCCTCCAACACTCTACTCAGCAAATTGGATGCAGTCTATCACAGTGCCATCTGTTTTTGTCACCAAAGCCCCATATACTACCCAACACTGCGACCTGTATGCTCTCGTTGGCTGGCCCTTGCTACACATTTGTCGCCAAATCCACTGGTTCATGGTCATCTGTAAGTCCTTGCTAGGTAAAGCTCCATCTTATCTCAACTCACTGGTCACCATAGCAACACCCACCCATAGCACACGCTCCAGCAAAACAACTTTCTAACATTTAGCAGACGCTCTTATCCAGAGTGACTTGCTGAGTAGTGAGTGCATACATTTTCATACTTGTACCCCGTGGGACTCGAACCCACAACCCTGTAGTTTCAAACGCCATGCTCTTCCAACTGAGCTACACGGGGCACAGGGTCTCTAACTGCACCATTTTTTGTTTCTCTCCATCACCCATGCACTTTCAAACATTTTTCAAGATGATCGATGAGAAAAGTATTGTCCAACCCATAGGGTATTTCACTGCACCCTTATATGTCATGTCTTGAAATATGCAGACAGACAGATTAAAAGTTTCCATTGTAATACTTCTGAACCCCAACTTTCTAACTCCGCCCATAACTTTTGGACTTTATAACATTCCCAGAAGGCATGGATTATTATAACCTAATACAAAATGTACCTGGTCATTTCATTTAATGTACTGCAGGCGTAAGACCTATGTGTTTAACCTTCTGAATGAATGATTATATTGAAGATAGAAGCCGCCTCTTAATGAGTTCCGAGAGCCGATCTGTTGCCCAAATAAATAACATCAAATTATTTAGTCTAATTGTTTTTGACTACAGACAGTATGCTGTTATTCCTTTTTTCCTGCATTCATACATTTGTCTGTATGTCTATTCAACATTTGGCAAAAATGAAACCATTCCATGAATTAATAACAATATAGATTTTTTTTCACAATGCAATGTGACACATTGACAACTCATCACTTTAAAGAGCCGTCTAATATTAGACAACAAATAAATATACAAAAAAATGACTTCAAACAGTCCATTGATCATTGGATTTCTTCAAATTGCTGTGCAGGAAAAGGATGTCATCCACCGTGTTTGGTCGTAGGCTCGCAGCTGGCTTCCCTTCGCTCTCTCTCTGCACCTCCATTCATTTACAAGGCTTACAAGTCTAGTAGTGGCTTGCGAAAGTATTCACCCCCCTTGGCATTTTTCCTTTTTTGTTGCCTTACAACCTCAAATTAAAATAGTTTTTTGGTGGATTTGTATCATTTGATTTACACAACATGCCTACCACTTTGAAGATGCAAAATATTTTTGGTGAAACACAAGAAATAAGACAAAAAAACAGAACTTGAATGTGCATAACTATTCACCCCCCAAAGTCAATACTTTACAGAGCCACCTTTTGCAGCAATTTTAACTGAAAGTCTCTTGGGGTATGTCTCTATACGCTTGGCACATCTATCCACTGGGATTTTTGCCCATTCTTCAAGACAAAACCGCTCCAGCTCCTTCAAGTTGGATGGGTTCAGCTGGTGTACAGCAATCTTTAAGTCATACCACAGATTCTCAATTGGATTGAGGTCTGGGCTTTGACTAGGCCATTCCAAGACATTAAATGTTTCCCTTTAAACCACTCGAGTGTTGCTTTAGCTGTATGCTTAGGGTCATTGTCCTGCTGGAAGGTGAACCTCCATCCCAGTTTCAAATATCTGGAAGACTCAAGGTTTCCCTGTATTTAGCGCCATTCATCATTCCTTAAATTCTGACCAATTTCCCTGTCCCTGCCGATGTAAAACATTCTTGGTAATCTCTGGGTGATGAGTGTTGGGTTTGCGCCAGACATAGTGTTTTCTTTGATTGCCAAAATGCTCAATTTTAGTCTCATCTGACCAGAGTACCTTCTTCCATGTTTAGGGAGTCTCCCATATGCCTTTTGGTGAACACCAAACTTGTTTGCTTATTTTTTTCTTTAAGCAATGGCTTTTTTTCTGGCCACTCTTCCATAACCGAGCTCTGTGGAGTGTACGGCTTAATGTGGTCCTATGGACATATACTCCAATCTCCGCTGTAGAGCTTTGCAGCTCCTTTAGGGTTATCTTTGGTCTTTTTGTTGCCTCTGATTAATGTCCTCCTTTCCTGGTCTGTTAGTTTTGGTGGGCGGCCCTGTCTTGGCAGGTTTGTTGTGGTGCCATATTCTTTCCGTTTTTGAATAATTGATTTAATGGTGCTCTGTGAGATGTTCAAAGTTTCTGATATTTGTTTATAACCCAACCCTGATCTGTACTTCTCCTCAACTTTGTCCTTGACCAGTTTGGAGAGCTCCTTGTTATTCATGGTGCCGCTTGCTTGGTGGTGCCCCTTGCTTAGTGGTGTTGCAGACTCTGGGGACTTTTAGAACAGGTATAAATATACTGAGATCACGTGACAGATCATGTGACACTTAGATTGCACACAGATGGACTTTATTTAACTAATTATGTGACTTCTGAAGGTAATTGGTTGCATCAGATCTTATTTAGGGGCTTCATAGCGAAGGGGGTGAATACATATACACACACCACTTTTCCGGGGGTTTATTTCATCAATTTTTTTCATTTCACTTCACCAATTTGGACTATTTTGTGTATGTCCATTACAAGAAATCCAAATAAAAATCCATTTAAATTACAGGTTGTAATGCAACAAAATAGGAAAAATGTGATGTGGCGGAGCATGAGAAGGGTGTGATATCGTTGGCATGTGTATGTTTTGAATTGTTCCCCCCCAAAAAATGTGCATACAAAACAATGACAAGCTTGCAACACACATCTGATTATTAATTATGAATAGGATTTATTTGAATTATTTCGCCACACAATTACCAGGTGGACAGTATTCCCCTTGAAGCAAGAGGAAATCAACAACATCCACAAGTATTCTTTCACAATAGCTGGCCTTATGTTATCTACAGTTTTGACCTGCACTGTCCCACTCCATGGTGGATAACACAAACTCCTCATTTATGTAATGGGCTGTAAGGCACAAGTATCCTAGTCATCGAAAATCATCAGTCCACCTGTCAAGTGTAATTGCACCATTGTCTTTACCCAAGTTCACTCTCAACTCCGGGAGCACACGCCAGCAATTAAAAAAAAAACATATATTTTCTGATGCAAGACTCTAGTGCCAGAGAGGAGAGACTCTCAGACTGAAACAGTCACAACTCCATTAATTGACAAAAGGATAGTCTAATAGCTCGGCTAGGTGTGAAAAATCCCCCAATTTGTGCCACAGTTTAGGCTAACAATAGATTTAACTCCACCTTGTGATAGTGTGGCTCAATGACCGAATTACTCAATTTTCCACCATCTGCCGCCATCTACCGCAAACTGTTGCGGCATAAGCTCAAAACATGTCGTTAGTAAAGATTGAAAAAAGTAAGTGGCCTAGACAGCTGCCGTGGGGAATTCCTGATTCTTCCTAGTTTGTTAGAGAGGCTTCCATTAAAGAACACCCTCTGTGTTCCATCAGACAGGTAAGTCTTTATCCACAATATAGCAGGGGATGCAAAGCCATATGTTTTCCAGCAGCTGACTGATCGATAATGTCAAAAGCAGCAATGAAGTCTAACAAAACAGCCCTTCCCCCAATATTTTATCATCAATTTCTTTCAGCCAATCATTAGTAATTTGTGTAAGTGCTGTGCTTGTTGAATGCACTTCCCTAATAAGCGAGCTGAAAGTCTTTTGTCAATTTGTTTACTGTAAAATAGCAATGTATCTGGTCAACCACACATTTTTCCAAAAGTTTAGTAAGGGTTGGTAACAGATTGATTGGTCGGCTATTTGAGCCAGTAAAGGGGACTTTGTTATTCTTAGGTAGCGGAATGACTTATGCTTCCCTCCAGGCCTGAGGGCACACACTTTCTAGTAGGCTTAAATGAAAGAGATGGCAAATAGGAGTGGAAATATCAGCCGCTTTTATCCTCAGTAATTTTCCATCCAGGTTGTCAGACCCCGGTGGCGTGTCATTGTTGATAGACAATATTTTTTCCACACTCACTTTTCGGAATTTAAAACTACAATGCAGATTGGATGGAGGTAATGACTCTTAAGCATCTTGGATGTGTGGTTTCAGCGTTTGTTGCTGGCATGTCATGCCTAAATTTGCTAATCCTGACAATTAAAAAAGAATTAAAGTAATCGCCAATATCAGTGGGTTTGGTGATGAACGAGCCAATTGATTGAAAGAATAATGAAGTTGAGTTTGCCTTTTTGCCCAAAATGTAATTTAAATGTTATTTTTACTCTCATTCAGTATTTTATATTATATATAGTATTTAATTATAGTATTTAATTTATATTTGTTTCATAGGATGGTTTCTTCTTTTTTTATTTAGTTTAGTCACATGATTTCTCAATTTGCAGTATCGGTTGTGCAGTCAGACTTATTTGCCATTTTCTTTTCCCTTATCTCTCTCAAACATAAAATGTTACAATTCCTCATCAATCCATGGGGATTTAACCGTTTTTAACCGTTTTTACATGAATTTTCTTAATGAATGCATGCTTATTAGTAACTGGAATAAGCAATTTCATAAATGTATCATGCGCCCATTAAGGTGTATGGTTGCACCTCATTACACACCAACAAAAATTATTTACATCAACAACACAGGAATCAATACAAAACGTATTGTATGACCTTTAATATACGATATTTCTTTTACCTTTATTTAACTAGGCAAGTCAGTTAAGAACAAATTCTTATTTTCAATGACGGCCTAAGAACAGTGGGTTAACTGCCTGTTCAGGGGCAGAACGACAGATTTGTATCTTGTCAGCTGGGGGATTTGAACCTGCAACTTTTTGGTTACTAGTCCAACGCTCTAACCACTAGGCTACCCATTAGGCACAGCCTTTGGAACTTTGGTTTTCCTAGATGCCTACGATATTGTGATCATCAGGTGGATCTAGATACTGCTTTCAAGCATATTTCTGCAGCATTAGTAAAGATGTGATCAATACATGTTGATGATTTCATTCCTGTGCTGTTTGTAACCTGTGCCTGCAACCTGAACCAGGTTGCAGGCACTGGTTACAGTTTGAAGCTTTTTCTTGAGTGGGCAGCCTGATGGTGTCCTTTAGTGGTGGTTTTGATGCAGCCATTCGACCATGATGACTGATTCACGCAGTCTCCTCTGAATAGTTGATGTTGAGATGTGTCTGTTACTTGAACTCTGAAGCATTTATTTGGGCTGCAATTTCTGAGGCTGAGGTACGGGAGTTGCAGCGTGGGACAAGACTGTAACTACCTACCTGTTTTTTCTTTGTCATTATTGGGTATTGTGTGTAGATTGATGAGTAAAAAAAAATAATTTAATCCATTTTAGAATAAGGCTGTAACGTAACAGAATGTGGTAAAGTCAAGTGGTTTGAATATTTTCAGAATGCACTGTATAGTGTCAGAAAAACAATTCTTAAAAATCAACCCATGCTCTATTTCACAATATAACTTTTTTTGGCAGAATTACTGCGATTAAATGCACTCCTCACGTGCACTCACAATACTCAAAGCAGAGTAATATACGCTATATATATACAAGAGCATTTGGACACCCCTTCAAAGTAGTGGATTCGGCTGTTTCAGCCACACCCGTTGCTGACAGGTGTATAAAATCGAGCACAAAGCTATGCAATCTCCATAGACAAACATTGGCAGTATAATGGCCTTACTGAAGAGCTCAGTGACTTTCATTGTGGCACTGTCAGTTTATCAAATTTCTGCCCTGCTAGAGCTGCACTGGTCTACTGTAAATGCTGTGAAGTGGAAACGCAAGCTCACAGAACGGGGCATAGCTCGTAAAAATTGTCTGTCCTCAATTGCAACACTCACTACCAAGTTCCAAAATGCCTCTGGAAGCAGTGGTGTAAAGTACTTAAGTAAAAATACTTTAGTACTACTTACAGTAATTTGTTTTTTGGGTTATCTGTACTTTACTTTACTATTTATATTTTTGACAACTTTACGGCACTACATTCCTCAAGAAAAGAATGTACTTTTTACTCCTTAAGTTTTCCCTGACACCCAAAAGTACTAGTTGTCATAAGGTGAATGCACCAATTTGTAAGTCGCTCTGGATAAGAGCGTCTGCTAAATGACTTAAATGTAAATGTAAATGTAGTTACATTTTGAATGCTTAGCAGGACATGAACATTTTCTAATTCACGCACTTATCAAGAGAAAGACCCTGGTCATCCCTACTGCCTCTGATCTGAAAGACTTCCTTCTTTTCACTTCGTCAATTAGGTTAGTGTTGTGGATGAACAACAATGTTGATCTATCCTCAGTTTTCTATTATCACAGCCATTAAAGTCACCATTGGCCCCATGGTAAAATCCCTGAGCGGTTTCCTTCCTCTCTGGCAACGGAGTTCAGAAGGAGACCTGTATCTTTGTAGTGACTGGGTGTGTTGATCCAACTTCCCAAGTGTAATTAATAACTGTACCATGCTCAAAGGGATATTCAATGTCAGCTTTTTTTATTTGAACCAATCCACCAATAGGTGCCCTTTTTTTCTGAGGCATTGGAAAGCCTCTCTGGTGTTTGTGGTTGAATCTGTGTTTGAAATTCACCGCTTGATTGAGGGACCTTTCTGATAGTTGTATGTGTGGGGTACAGAGAGAGTCATTAAAAAAATCATGTTAAACAGTATTGCACACGGAGTGAGTCCACGCAACTTATTATGTGACTTGTTAAGCACATTTTCACTCCTGAACATATTTATGCTTGCCATAACAAAGGGTATGACTATGTATTGACTCCATGACTTCATTTTTTATTTTTTTGTAAACATTTCGAAAATATAATTTCACTTTGACATTATGGGGATATTGTGTAAGCCAGTTACCAAATAAAATCTCAATTGAATCTATTTTACATTTAGGCTGTAACACAACATGTGGAAAAGGTCAAGGCGTACGTATGAATACTTTCTGAAGGCACTGTACTTACGAGGCACATCGGAGCATAAATTGAGAACCATTTATTTTTATTTGACTGGACTGATGTTAAGGGAGGCAGAGAGTGTGAGTCGAAGTGGAAAAGCGTGTTTCCTTTCTGAAAGGTCTTTTCCTGGTTAAATAAAGGTTAAATAAATAAACAAAAGTGTTGTAGGGAAAAACAACAGTCATAAAAACACCCATTTGCTGTATTCTCTGACAACCTCTCGCTCTAGGCATGGTTTTGAAATCTTACAGTAGCCTGCTCTACAGCCAGTATTCATTTAGCTGTGGACGCGTGGAAACTGCTGTAGACACGGTGATCTAAGGTATCAGATTAGCCAAACGGTATGCCTACAGATGCACCTATTTTACTGTCTGGGCTCGCCAGGAAGGCAGAGTTTGTATTGTCAGACAAATAAAATGGTTCAAAATGGGAACACTTCAGTTACTCGGCATGCAGGGTAGCTAAATTAGGCGTACCTATTGCATTATTAGCAAAGAAACACATTTTTTATAAAAATAAAAAGTAGCTTGGCTGGGCGACCAACCCTCTGTAACTTTCGTTGAGGCTGCTGTACAAAAACAGTTAGTTCTACGTCCTCCACAGAAATGCCACAATTGTTACTGGGTGGCACTTTATCGCTGTAATTTTACCAAATGAGTCGGATCGGGGCAGGCAGATGCGGCCTCCTTCATGATCCCGTATAATTGTTCTGAAAACGACTGTTGAGTTCTATAAATTGCCTGTCCAATATCTCGTTCCATAATGTCTGTAAATCCGAGTTGCTCCTAACTGGGGCTGCTTTCCCCGCTTTAGATTGTGACACGCGAGTCCCCAAACCTTGCTAACAGTTTTTTGTTTCGGGAAAAGGTAGCTAGCATCCTGGTTGTGGATTTCATTTTGACCATCAAATCATCTGTAACCTTAATGATTTTAATCAAAATCACCTTTAGAATTGTCTCTTATGTACTGAAACTGTCTTTTAAGGCCCTCGATTAGATCGATGATTGATATAGAGGGGGACTGGAGGCCCTTCATGGGGAAATCAGTAATATCAAATAACTTGGCAAATGCTCCAACATCCTTTTCTATATGCGGTTTCTTGAAAAAAAAAAAAATGTAACAGTGAGATTTGTTTGGCCATTTCACGTGTTTTTGTTTGCCAAGTCTAGCGAGCTAATCGTGAGTGGCCTATACAGTATAGCCTACACAGCTGTAGCTACTGTTTACTGCACATGGTGTCACTGCGGAGTGACATGTGCCAGAACCCACCGATAATGTTTTCAAATTGATAAGCGGATTCGTTTGAGTTTTTCCCTGGTAAATAATCGAGCATAATTCAAATGCATTACTTTGTCCTACATGGAATAGATTTCATGAACAGCACTAGATTTGATGTGGATGTACTTTTAATGTCAGACGTCTTTGAGTGTAATAAATATGATTGTTGTCGTTATTATTATTATTATTATTGTTTTATCTGATGGTGTATGCATGTTTAGGACAGTGCTTGACTTGGATAGAAATGGATGTCGGTACTCATTTTGGGTGCTGGTACTGTTTATAATTAGGTGCAGGAATTTCTCAATACTTTTGAGCTAATATTCTATAGGAGGTGCAGGAACTCAAGCAGAAGAACATTTTAGCTGCCGGTACTCATTTCCCGTGAGCTCCTGCCCAAATTAAGTACTGTGTTTAGATAAAAATGCAAATCCAGTCCAGTTTGGAACACTGACACGTGGAGCGTAATTTGTATGTTTTTGTTGCTCAATCTTATTGGGTGAGCTTGGCTCCCCAGTCCACCCGTGCCTACGCCCCTCCTGTGATGGCTACACTGTTTGATATCATTTAAGACTCTAGGTTTCAGGAAAAGGCAGTTACAGGTTTTTCTAAAATGCAAAATGCTCCAACTTCCAGACCTCCCCTACTCAACCGTAGGCACCACCTTGTCAGAAAGTCTTAGGGAGAGCCCTGGTTGTACATTTAAACGTATTTCCAGTGGTCTCCTGAAGAGTAGTCAATTACCAAGTCCCCTGTAAGACACTATTGCCTACCATTTCTACTGAGACAGTCTTCTGCCAACATTTAGGCTAAAAAAATGTGCATTTGCCTATGATTTAAGCAGTGTGGGTGTCGCACGCGTGCCATCGTGGGGTGCCGCCGCCGCTCTGAAGTGGTATTTATAAGAATTATTCAAGGTTGACAAGATAATTGTTACTTAGAAAAAGAGAGGTGGAGGGACTATGAACGTGACTGAAGATGATCATGCTGACTAAGGCTGAGTTTTCTAAACCATTAGCCTTGCTACTTGAATGGTATAATTTGATGTTTGATTTACTTGAATATATATTTTCTTGACCATCAAAGGAGTCTTTTGGACAGCGCCGTGAAAAAGTATTTTCCCCCCTTTTTGTGTTGTGTTCACTCGGGTTCCCTTTATCTAATATTAGATTTTCATTGAAGACCTGATAACATTCAGTGTCTAGAAATTCAAAAATACAGAGAGAATTTCAAAGGGGACAAATACTTTTTCACGGCACTGTATATAATCAGGATATTGGTTGATGCTTTGCAAGTTGCAGCCTCTTAATCGTTTAGGGATTTAAAAAAATCTGCAACAAAACGAATGGCTCAGAAAGCCAACTCCGCCCCGGCACATCTTTGGTTGTGTTTTCTCATTTGCACGATTTGATTTCACGGCATGCGTTTTCCACTGTGCTGAAAGCAGCCCTGTCAAACATACTCTTGCTGCTGGGTTCTCACGAGTCTATGATAAAAGGGATTACGGAAGCAAAGAAAAACTGGGCTTGATCAGCGTATGTCAGCTCCCATATACCAGCCACCTTGTTTGTTTGTGCCTGTCACCTGCCATTGCCAAATCCACCCATCCCTGAAACAACAAGAGAGCAAACGTTGCAGGCACAATTTGCCTTGTTGTGTGCGTGTCAAAATCATGTCCTCACTCTTTTAAACTGTGTCTGTTCCACTGAGGTTTCAAGAGATTACTCTCTTTCTTCCCTCTGTGTAATGGCTGCTGAAGGTAACCCCCCTCAGAAAATAAACAACAGGAGGGATGCCACCAAATATACTTATATTGTAAGTTTAGGTTGGCTGATACATCTGTACTAGACCTAGATGTTCTGCAGATAGTCGAACAAATTCTACAATACGTACCTCGTGTGATGTCAGTCATAGGAACCCTGCACGGTGCACAGCTCCAGTCCTTGAAGGCCACATTGTATTCTCTTGTCATCCTTGCCAACGCTGTATTAAGGGGATAGTTCATCCAATGTACACTATTTGCGTTTCGTTTCCTGAGACTTATTTCTTCCATGTCGAGTGCCTTTAGAAGTATCCACGCATCTCAATTTCCCCCTACATTTTGTTGTGTTACAACCTGAATTTAAAATAGATTCAATTGAGATTTTGGGCTGCTGGCTTACACACAATACCCTATAATGTCAAAGTTGAATTATGTTTTTAGAAGGGTTAAATTAATTAAAAATGAAAAGCAGAAATTCAACCCCCTCTGTTAAGGCGAGCCTAAATACACAGAGTGTACAAAACATTAACGACACTTGCTCTTTCCATGACAGACTGACCAAGTGAATCCGGGTGAAATCTATGATCTCTTATTGTTAAATCTTATTGTTAAATTCACTTTAATCAGTGTAGATGAAGGGGAGGAGACAGGTTATAGAAAGATTTTTAAGCCTTGAGACAATTGAGACATGTATGTGTGCCATTCAGAGGGTGAATGGGCAAGACAAAACATTTAAGTGCCTTTTAATGGTGTATTGTAGTACACTTTAGGTGCCAGGTGCACTGGTTTGTGTCAAGAACTGCAACGCTCCTGGGTTTTTCAGGCTCAACAGGTTCCCGTGTGTATCAATAATGGTCAACCACCCAGACATCCAGCCAACTTGACACAACTGTGGGACGCATTGGAGTCAACATAGGCCAGCATCCTTGTGGAACGCTTTCGACACCTTGTAGACTCCATGCCCTGATGAATTGAGGCTGTTCTGAGGGCAAAAGATAGGGGTGCAACTCAATATTAGGTTGGTGTTCCTAATTTTGGTACACTTGGTGTAAGTTCAGGAGTAACAATTTGCTTAACAAGTCACATAAGTTGCATGGACTGAAATAATAGTATTTAACATGATTTTTGAATGACTACCTCATCTCTGTACCCCACATACACAATTATCTGTAAGGTTGCTCAGTCGAGCAGTGAATTTCAAACACAGATTATACCACAAAGACCAGGGATGTTTTCCAATGCCTCGCAAAGAAGGGCACCCAGTGGTAGAAAAAAAAAGACATTGAATATCTCTTTGAGCATGGTAAAGTTATTAATTACACTTTGTATGGTATATCAATACACCGGGTCACTACAAAGATACAGGTGCCCTTTCCCAACTTAGCGGTTTCCTTCCTCTCCAGCAACTAAGGGATTTCACCATTAGGCCAATGGTGACTTTAAAACAGTTACAGAGTTTAATGGCTGTAATAGGAGAAAAGTGAGGATGGATCAACATTGTAGTTACTCCAAAATACTAACCTAATTAACAGAATAAGATAAGGAAACCTGTACAGAATTAAAATATTCCAAAACAAGCATCCATTTTGCAATAAGGCACTAAAGTAAAACTGCAAAAAATGTGGCGAAGAAATGAACCAATGTCCTGAATACAAAGTGTTATATTTGGGGCAAATCAAACACAAAGAATCACAGAGTACCACTCTTCACATTTTCAGAATGGTGGTGGCTGCATCATGTTATGGGCAAGGACTAGGGAGTTTTTTTTTTTATATAAAAAGAAACAGAAGAGAGCTAAGAACAGGCAGATTCCTAGAGGAAAATCTGTTTCAGTCTACTTTCCAACCGACACTGGGAGACAAATTCACCTTTCGACAGGACACATTCCTAAAATACAAGGCCACATGTACACAGGAGTTGCTTACCAAGACGACCGTGAATGTTCCTTAGTGGATGAGTTACAATTGTGACTTAAATCAGCTTGAAAAAATCTATGGCAAGACTTAAAAATGGCTGTCTAGCAATGATCAACAACCAACTTGACAGAGCTTGAAGAATTTTTAAGAATAATGTGCAAATATTGCATAACCCAAGCTTTTAGATACAAACCAGAAAGACTCACAACTGTAATCGCTATCACATCTGATTCTAACGTATTAACACAGGGTTAAATACTAATGTAATCAAGATATAATGTGTTTATTTTTCTTTAATTTTGTACAAATGTTAGAATTATTCTTCTACATTGACATGTCCAAGTAATGTGTAGATTGACAAAAAAAAAACAATACAATTTAAATCCCACTTTGTAACACAACAAAATGTGTATGTGCACTCGCCAGCCAATCTATCTAATATTGGATCCAATAGCTCAGCAACACTTGATTCAACTACTACTAGGGTTTGAGGACCTGGGTTGGAACACAAATGTAGAATTAAAGAATGACAAGTCCCACACTTACCCGTACGCTGAGCATACATCGCTGAACAGATTTTCTTCCTCACAAGATCAATCTCAATCACCCAGATCGAGAAGACTTGACTGCTCATTTGAGTGTTTGACATTAGTCAAACAAAGCAGTAAAGAATTAGCCATGAAACAACATCGGACTCTTGTCCTCTACACTTTTTTCATAATGCATTTAGTTCGTCCTTGTATGTTGGTCCTTCAGTGTATAGAAAGAATTGGTTCTCTGAGATGGAAAACATGCCCCTGCAACAGATGTTTATGGGGTTGTGTTCATGTTAAAAGGTAAGCTCTTTCAGCTACGGCTAAGCTGCATTTTTCTAAAAACCTTGAGGAAATCTAATTGATCACCAAGTTGTTGCATAGAGCAGGGTTTCCCAAAGTGGGTCCTGGGGCCGCCCCTGGGTCCACATTGTGGTTTTTAGCCTTAGCACAGCTGATTGAAATAATCAAATCTTGATGATGAGTTTGTTCTTTGAATCAGCTGTGTAGCGCTAGGGTAAAACCCATAACGTACATCCAGGGGGCCCCCAGGACCCCGTTTGAGGGAGCCCTGGCATAGACCACCGTTTAATACACACTGATGGAGTTACGTGCATTTTCTATTAAATGTGGAGAGGTCTGTGCATTACCGATTCACGTCCTCGGATGAAATACCTTCTCTTAAAGAAGCAGCAGTGCTTATGTGTGCTGCATTTTGTAATGCAGACATAATTTGATACCAGAGTTTAGTTTCACTTCTCTTGAATGTAACCATGTAGGAATCTAGTCTTTATTCCGTGTTTATACCCGGTAACGGAATTACAGTAACAGAGTTACATCATGGCTCCCTGATCTGTACTGCACAAAAATGCAAAATTATGGATATGAATGTCTTTCTCCTTGTTTTTCACAAGTTTTGACATCACATTGCAGCAGACCACAGTAGAGTACAGTGCAGTACAATACAGCACAAAAGAGCAGAGTAGTGTTCAGTACAGTACAATATACTGTGCTCACCTGTCCTATACTGTATTATATTGTACTCTCTATACTGTGCTCTACTCAACGTACTGTATTGTACAGTACTGCCCCACAAAGACAAAACACAGTAACTATGTATTTTTCTGTCTAGACAGACAGCAATTTCCGATACTATCATAACACAAGGCGAGACCCAGATGCAGACACAGGAGGCAGATGGTTGGAGTCTTAGATGTTTAATAATCCAAAAAAGGAATAGGCAAGAGAATGGTCGTGGACAGGCAAAAGGTAAAAACCTGTTCAGAGTCCAGGAGCTACAGAGTGGCAGGCAGGCTCGAGGACAAGGCAGTCAGGTGGTTCAGAGTCCAGAAACAGGCAAGGGTCGAAACCGGGAGGACTAGAAAAAGAATAGCATATGCAGGAGAACGGGGAAAAACCACTGGTTGACTTGGTACATACAAGACAAACTGCCACAGAGAGACAGGAAACACAGGGATAAATACACTGGGGAAAACATGCGACACCTGGATGGGGTGGAGGCAATAACGAGGACAGGTGAAACAGATCAGCGTGTGACAGATACTCCATGATATATTCTGATCAACTGGCTTGTTCTTGTGTCGGAACTAAATACCACATTAATCAGACAATATACCTGGCCATTATAACAGATCAAAGATTTTTGACCAAATTCATAGTTACTGCATTTTATCTTTTGTAGGGCATTGTCCGCTACTGATAACACGCTGTACTGTGTTATCCAAATTTGTGAAACATACACTGAGTATTTCAAACATTAGGAACACCTTCCCAATATTCAGTTGCAAACCCCACCGTTCCACAGGGATGCTGGCCCACATTTGGCTTGATGTTCTTTGGGTGGTGGACCATTCTTGATACACTTTAAGCTGTTGAGCATAAAAACCCCAGCAGCGTTGCAGTTACTGTCACAAACCAGTGCGCTTAGCACCTACAACCATACCCCGTTCAAAAGCACTGAAATATTCTGTCTTCCAATTCAGCCACAATCTATGTCTCAAATGTCTCGAGGCTTAAAAATAATATTTTAACCTGTCTTCTCTTCATCTAAACTGATTGAAGTGGACTTAACAAGTACCACAATAAAGGGATCATAGCTTTCACCTGGATTCACCTGGTCAGTCTGTCATGAAAAGAGCAGGTGTTCTTAATGTTTTGTGTACTCAGTGTACGTACAATGCATTCGGAAAGTATTCAGACCCCTTGACTTTTTCCACATTTTGTTACATTACAGCCTTATTCAAATATGTATTAAATGCATGTTTTCCCTCATCACACACAATACCTCATAATGACAAAGCATAAACAGGTTTTTAGAATTTTTTGCAAATGTATAAAAACAAAGGAACAGAAATACCTTATTCACATACGTATTCAGACCCTTTGCTATGAGACTCAAAATTGAGCACAGGTGCATCCTGTTTTCATTGATCATCCTTGAGATGTTTCTACAACTTGATTGGAGTCCACCTGTGGGAAGGTCAATTGATTGAACATGATTTTGAAAGGTACACACCTGTCTACAGAGGAAAACCCAAGCCATGAGGTTGAAGGAATTGTCCGTATATCTCCGATGCAGGATTGTGTCGAGGCACAGATCTGCGGGAAGGGTTCCAAAGAATGTCTGGTGCATTGAAGGTCCCTAAGAACACAGTGGACCTCCATCATTCTTAAATGTAAGAGGTTTGGAACCACCAAGACTAGAGCTGGCCACCTGGCCAAACTGCACAATCGGGGGAGAAGAATCTTGGTCAGGGAGGTAACCAATAACTCGATGGTCACTACGACAGAGCTCTAGAGTTCCTCTGTGGAGATGGGATAACCTTCCAGAAGGACACCCATGTCTGCAGCACTCCACCAATCAGGCATTTATGGTAATGGCCAGACACAAGTCACTCCTCAGTAAAAGGCACATGACAGCCCGTTTGCCATAAGGCATCTAAAGGACTCTCAGACCATGAAAAACAAGATTCTCTGGTGTGATGAAACCAAGATGGAACTCTTTGGCCTGAATGCCAAGCGTCACGTCTGGAGGAAATCTAGCACCATCCTTATGGTGAAGCATGGAGGTGGCAGCATCATGGTTTGGGCATATTTCTCGGCGGCAGGGACTGGGAGACTCGTCAGGATCGAGGGAAAAATTAACAGAGCAAAGTACAGAAAGATCCTTGAAAACCTGCTCAAGATTGCTCAGGACCTTAGACTGGGGTGAAGGTTCACCTTCCAACAGGACAATGACACTAAGTATACAGCCAAGACAACATAGGAGTGGCTTCAGGACAAGTCTCTGAATGCCAGAGCCCGGACTTGAACCCGATTGAACATCTCTGGAGAGATCTCCACATCCAACCTGACAGAGCTTTAGAGGATCTGCAGAGAAGAATAGGAGAAACTCTCCAAATACAGGTGTGCCAAGCTTATCGCGTCATACCCAAGAAGACTCAAGGATGTAATCACTGCCAAAGGTGCTTAAAACAAGTACTGAGTGAAGTGGTCTGAATACTTATGTAAATGTGATATCTGTTTTTGATTTACAAAATGTACAAAAAACTGCTTTTGCTTTGTCATTACGGGGTATTGTGTGGAGTAAGAATCAATTTCATTATATGGCTTCGACGTAACAACATGTGGAAAAGGTCAAGCGGTCTGAATACTTCCCGAATGCACTGTATATGATAGGTTCAAATTAGTCCGGGTCTGTCTGTGGACGTTAGCATCAAGGCCAGGGTGGACTGACCACATTTCAACTACTTTTTAATGTCCATGGATGTCCGTTGTCTGTTGGTGCTCAGTGGGGGATGATGCTGGTTAAAGTAAATGGAAGAGAGAGTAGGTGTCAGTAAGAGCTGGGAGAGGTGACATTAACTGGAGTGTGAGAGAAAAGGCAGAGAGAAGGGGAGGAGTTGTCCAGACGGACTATTTTAACAATCTTGGTTTGACTTCCAGACAACAGAAAGACAGAAAACAAAGTATACGGTGTACCAAATATTAGGAACACCTTCCTAATGTTGAGTGAAAAACACAAAAACATGTTTCCACCGGCCCAAGTGTTTATACCCTTCTTTAGGCGGAGTCTCCTCCTATTTCAAACTAGAACCCAACAAGGTGTGCGAGAGAGAGAGAGCGAGCTCCTCTTTTGAGTGGCATGCCTATAATTTAAGACCCACACACGGGCATAATTAGATCTAGGATAGAAAATGTCAAATGGCACTCATAGAAAGCTGTGAAGAAGATGCACATTATGGCTGGTGACGTTTCCTCCTGCTATGATTATGTACACTCTTAGCCCATGTTCTGCTTGGGTAGCTCTGTACAGTTGAAGTCAGAAGTTTACATACACTTAGGTTGGGGTCGTTAACTTGTTTTTCAACCACTCCCCAAATGTCTTGTTAACAAACTATAGTTTTGGCAAGTCGGTTAGGACATCTACTTTGTGCATGACACAAGTAATTTTTCCAACAGTTGATTACAGACAGATTATTTCACTTATAATTCACTTTATCACAATTTCAGTGGGTCAGAAGTTTACATACACGAAGTTGACTGTGCCTTTAAACGGCTTGGAAAATTCCAGAACATGATGCTTTAGAAACTTCTGATAGGCTAATTGACATAATTTGAGTCAATTGGAGGTGTACCTGTGGATGTATTTCAAAGCCAACCTTCAAACTCAGTGCCTCTTTGCTTGACATCATGGGAAAATCAAAAGAAATCAGCCAAGACCTCAGAAAAAGATTTGTAGACCTCCACAAGTCTGGTTCATCGTTGGGAGCAATTTCCAAACGCCTTTCATCAGTACAAACAATAGAACGCAAGTTTAAACACCATGGGACCACGCAGCCGTCACACCGCTCAGGAAGAAGACACGTTCTGTCTCCTAGAGATGAACGTATTTTGGTGTGAAAAGTGCAAATCAATCCCAGAACAACAGCACAGTAAAACGATCTTGTGAAGATGCTGGAGGAAACAGGTACAAAAGTATCTATATCCACAGTAAAACAAGTTCTATATCGACATAACCTGAATGGCCGCTCAGAGAGGAAGAAGCCACTGCTCCAGAACCTCCATAAAAAAGCAAAACTACGGTTAGCAACTGCACATGGGGACAAAGATCATACTTTTTGGAGAAATGTCCTATGGTTTGATGAAACAAAAATAGAACTGTTTGGCCATAATGACCATCGTTATGTTTTTAGGAAAAAGGGGAGTCTTGCAAGCCGAAGAACACCATCCCAACCGATGATCCTAACTGACCTAAGACAGGGAATTTTTACTAGGATTAAATTAAAGGAATTGTGAAAAACTGAGTTTAAATGTGTTTGGCTAAGGTGTATGTAACCTTCCGACTTCAACTGTATTAGTATTGTTTTCACAATCTGATGAGGATACAGAGTCTGTAGACAACATGTCATGTTTTAATGTTTGCTTTGAAATTCAAGGTGACATTGCTCCCCATTTTTAGTGAAGTGATGATGCATACAGCACATTTCCCTCAGTGTGATTTTCACTCTCATGCAGTATTAATGTTGCACTGCCACTCTTGCAGGACTGAGCATTGCTTATTAGGCGGGGTCCTTAACCAACAATGCTTTCTTATAAATGAAACCATGCAAGAAAAGCGACAGATTGGACTCTATCCCCTTTTCCATTGCCTGTTCCATTCCTTAGTACAGTGGCTTTTAACACATTTCGCCCTAAGCTCATTTAATGTGATTTCCAGACTGGTGGCGTTCAGATCCCTTATTCGCACAGGCACGCACGCACACACACACACAAATGCTGGGATTTGCTTTTCATCCTCTATGTTCAGTGAAGATTATTCACTGTTTGTGGCTCATTCTTTTTAGTTGGTTTTGATTCTACTGTTTGTCTCCTCTTGATCTCTTGTTGTACATTTTTGTTTTCGTTGTTTTATTTCCGGATGTACAGTAGTATATTTATATAAAGCAATTAAAGTGCACGCAACTCCTAAATATTGCGTTGAAAATATTTTTTTAATCATTAAATCAAACGTGTTACTATGATCTGTGGAATAATGTAATTTACAACAGAATTAACCGCCATTTGTCATCTAAGCTAGGAATGGCATCACAGTCTCACAGATGACAACATCTAGTGGTTTAGATATCCATCTAGAACCCCCAAACTCAGGCATGCCCATGTCAGCCGCATCCTTGGAGCTAATCTTGGTTCGGAGCAGAAGATTGCTCTCCCTGGTACCGCAGGTCCTGCTCCACAGAAGCCTCCGAGTGTGTTCAAACAGGTTGCTGGTCCACCTCCCAAGACGCCTCTGGGTGCGGTCAAACACTTTGCCGAACAGAGAGTTGAACAGAGAGTTCCTGACCACGCTCCTGTCCATGTGTCTACAGTCGATGTGGGACTGCAGACTGAGTGGCGGATGGACGGACAGGCGATTCTAACTCAGACAGATGTATGGGGAAACACCCAGCATCTCAGTGCTAGAGGCGTCACTACAGACACCCTGTTTCAAATCCAGGCTGTCTCACACCCGGCCGTGATTGCGAGTCCCGTACGGCGGCGCACAGTTGGCCCAGCGTCGTCCGGGTTTGGCTGGTGTAGGCCGTCATTGTCAGAGATCCAAGATGGCTTAGCAGTCAGGCGTCTTTGTCTTCGTCTTGTCGTGTATGTATCTTTTTTTCTTCTAATTTTCTTCGCACATATTTTGTATATATTGAAAAATATATTTTTTAACCTCAACTCCAACATACTCTCCTGCAATCAGCCTCAACCAATGCTTCTAGCTAGTAGTCAGCTAGCCACTGCTAGCGGTCATCAGCTAACCTTTAGCCCGGACAACTCCTGCCAGTCTGCACAGCGCGATTCAACCCAGAGCATACCAGACTCTCTTTTATTCCCCACATCTCCGGATTCCTACCGCAAGCTCTGACCCTTTTCACCTGGATCATCGCAGCTAGCTAGCTGCTATCCGCGTGGCTACTCCTGGCTAACATCTCTGTCTCAAAGCAATCACCAATTAGCCTGGAGCTAGCCTATGCTAGGCCCATCTCCCGGCTAGCTAAAGATGTCCATCAACCAATCCTTGGGCTACAATACCTATTTTGCCAATTGGCCTTGACCCCTTTTACTGCCAATACGGAGACCCGCCGATCCATCACGACTGGTCTACCGACGTAAACTGACTGAGGGGGTTTTCAACAGGCTCCTCCATCGCGACGTCCCCTGAATGCCCATCTGCTAGCCTGCTAGCCGTGGCCCGCTAGCTGTCTAGAGCATATCAGACTGTTAGCTGAAGACGTCCATCAGCCAATTTTCTTGGGCAATCACCAATTGGCCTGGACCCTTTTACTACACGGAGCCCTGCCGATCCATCACGACTGGTCTGCCGATGTAACCGCCCGAGGGGGCTACAACTGACTCTTCTGTTGCGACGTCCCCCTAAGGCCCTTCTGCTAGCCTGCTATCCCTGGCCTGCTAGCTGTCTGATTCTCTGTGTCTCCAGCCCGCCTAGCGACTCACTAGACTCCATGATCACTCGGCTATGCATGCCTCTCCCTAATGTCAATATGCCTTGTCCAATTTGGTTAGTGATTATTGTCTTATTTCACTGTAGAGCCTCCAGCCCTGCTCAATATGCCTTAGCTAACCCTTTTGTTCCACCTCCCACACATGCGGTGACCTCACCTGGTTTAAATGGTGTCTCTAGAGACAATATCTCTCTCATCGTCACTCAATGCCTAGGTTTACCTCCACTGTATTCACATCCTACCATACCGTTTTCTGTACATTATGCCTTGAATCTATTCTTCTGTGCCCAGAAACCTGCTCCTTTTACTCTCTGTTCCGAACGTATTAGACGACCAGTTCTAATAGCCTTTAGCCGTAGCCTTATCCTACTCCTCCTCTGTTCCTCTGGTGATGTAGATGTTAATCCAGGCGATGCAGTGCCTAGCTCCACTCCCATTCCCCAGGCACTCTCATTTGTTGACTTCTGTAACCGTAAAAGCCTTGGTCTCATGCATGTTAACATTAGAAGCCTCCTTCCTAATTTTGTTTTATTCACTGCTTTAGCACACTCTGCCAACCCGGATGTCCTAGCTGTGTCTGAATCCTGGCTTAGGTATGCCACCAAGAACCATGAAATTTCTCTAAAATTTTCTATGGCTTGCCATGCTTTCCACCTGGCTACCCCTACCCTGGTCAACAGCCCTGCACCCCCCACAGCTATTTGCCCAAACCTCCCTTATTTCTCCTTCACCCAAATCCAGATAGCCAATGTTCTGAATGAGCTGCAAAATCTGGACCCCTTCAAATCAGCCGGGCTGGACCCTATCTTTCTAAAATGATCTTTCGCAATTGTTGCAACCCCTATTACTAGCCTGTTCAACTTCTCTTTCGTATCCCTAAAGATTGGGAAAGCTGCCGCGCTCATCCTCCTCTTCAAACTGTTACAGACCTACAGTTGAAGTCGGAAGTTTACATACAACTTAGCCACATGTTTTTGATCTCAGTTTTTTCACAATTCCTGATATTTAATGTTTTAGGTCAGTTAGGGTCACCACTTTATTTTAAGAATGTGAAATGTCAGAATAATAGTAGAGGGAATGATTTATTTCAGCTTTTATTTATTTCATCACATTCCCAGTGGGTTTCCCAGAAGTTTACATACACTCAATTAGTATTTTGGTAGCATTGCCTTTAAATTGTTTACCTTGGGTCAAACACTATGGGTAGCATTCCACAAGCTTCCCACAATACGTTGGGTGAGCTTTGGCCCATTCCTCCTGACAGAGCTGGTGTAACCGAGTCAGGTTTGTAGGCCTCCTTGCTCACAAACCCCACAATTCTTCTATAGGATTGAGGTCAGTGCTTTGTGATGGCCACTCCAATACCTTGACTTTGTTGTCCTTAAGCCATTTTGCCACAACTTTGGAAGTATGCTTGGGGTCATTGTCCATTTGGAAGACCAAGCTTTAACTTCTGTAGCTCAGTTGGTAGAGCATGGCGCTTGTAACGCCAGGGTAGTGGGTTCGATCCCCGGGACCACCCATACGTAGAATGTATGCACACATGACTGTAAGTCGCTTTGGATAAAAGCGTCTGCTAAATGGCATATATTATGATGCTTCAATATATCCACATATTTGTCCTTCTCATGATGCCATCTATTTTGTGAAGTGCACCAGTCCCTCCTGCAGCAAAGCACCCCCACAACATGATGCTGCCAACCCCGTGCTTCACTGTTGGGATGGTGTTCTTCGGCTTGCAAGCCTCCCCTTTTTCCTCCAAGCATAACGATGGTCATTATGGCCAAACAGTTATATTTTTGTTTCAGCTGACCAGAAGACATTTCTCCAAAAAGTACGATCTTCGTCCCCTTGTGCAGTTGCAAACCGTAGTCTGGCTTTTTTATCATGGTTTTGGATCAGTGGCTTCTTCCTTGCTGAGCGGCCTGTCAGGTTATGTTGATATCGGACTAGTTTTACTGTGGATATAGATACTTTTGTACCTGTTCCCTCCAGCATCTTCACAAGATCCTTTGCTGTTGTTCTGGGATTGATTTGCACTTTTCACACCAAAGTACGTTCATCTCCAGGAGACAGAACTCGTCTCCTTCCTGAGCGGTATGACGGCTGCGTGGTCCCATGGTGTTTATACTTGCCTAATCTAAATCCTCCCGTTTATGATGTTTTTTTTCCCCTGCATCACTAACGACTCCTTTTACCTATTCCCTGCCTGTACTTTAGCCTATCGGATTTCCTGTTATTAACCTATTGCCTGATCTTCCTGATGACGTTACTAGCCTTTTCCACGCCTGTACTCTTGCCTTTTTGGACCCCCTGTGTATGACTTTCTGCCTGCCCCTGGACCCAGCTACCTGCCTTCTCCTGTGGTCCTTTACAAATAAATACCTGCTGCTGCTGTATCAAAAGGCTGGCTGGTCCTCATTAAGGTCCAGTAGATCACTTCGCTATTCCTTTTTTGTTTGCTCAAGCTTCCGACTTACCTAACTCTGCTGTTAAAATATAAAAACATGAGATGCCAAAACCCGTTCACAAGGTTGGTTAACTCTTGACGTTCCTTGAGTCTCCACCAAACTCGATAAATCCACTTTTAGTTTGAAAGCACCTGAAATCAACTAAAAAATACATTACAATTGTTTGTCCTGGTGCTGCCCCTGCAATTAAAATGATTGTTTGGGGACCTTCTTATTGACAAATGTATTTGTTTTTCTTCCATTTGTGGTGTGGTGGATATTACTTGTTTTATATTTAATTTTATTTTATACATTTGCTCCTATGAAATTGTATATGCAGGGCTCTCTTGTGAAAGAGACCCTGGTCTCAAAGGTGCTTCAATAAAAGTTTAAAAAAGATGCAGAGGTTGCGCTGGCTGGCTGCTGGCTAGGTGTCGATCTCTGTACAGACAGAGCAGCGGAGGTAGTCCTCCAGAGAAGAGGAAAACGTGGCCGTATCGGAGCTGACTGTGTACTGTGGTCAAATGAGAAATGTCAGATAAGTCTGTCCCTAAAGCACAGAGTCAAATGAACCTTTACTCAGCCTCAAGTGATTGGTGTTTCTATCTTATCTGAAAGGGGCCGGAGCGTTCCCTTATCCAACGCCCACAGGTCAATACTTTTCCCACAGTAACTCTGGTCTTATCCATGACCCAACACATTCATGGTGTGTTTAGAATTATCTACGGGTCAATTCCTGGACAACTGAGGCAAGGCATTCTCCATTATTATTATTATTATCTACAGATAAAACTATGCCGTGACTACTTGAAATGAAATATTTTGAGAACTCGAGTGTACAAAGTCAAAGCTGAACCTCTTTGAGGTAGAACCTAAGGCCTCTAAGGGGACCTCAAGGTACATGTTTGAAAAATGTGATCAATGATTGTTTTTTGGGAAGGTAAAACATTTTCCTTGCAAAACCCCCCAAGGATGCATCTGCAGATACTGTGCATTTTTAAAAGGTTGAAATATTCTGGTTTCAAACTTCAAATGTGAGTCGAAACACTTTGAGTGGTCTGTTTCAAGCCACAGAACAATCCATGAAAAACATCCTCTTTTTTTTACGACTACCCAGAGAACTTTCATGCATTTATCCATTTTGGTATGACATTCCCTGTCACTATGACATTCAAAGGCATGAAGTCTACAGCTTTCAATAGTGGTCTTGATCTGGCGCATTCGCTATGGGTTCCTGAGCAATCGCCGTTTCCGCAAAGACGCTCAGACTTCAGAGAGTGTTTTGTCATTTGGTTTGAAAAGTATTGATTTTCTTCCCATTTCTAAAGCTCTGTTGAGTGCTGACCTCGGTAATAGGAGGTTGACATGCAGGACAAGGCCATCCCTCATCCTTTTACCTTTTCCTTTTTCATTCTTTGCTACAATTTGCCTCGGGGTCAGCCCCTATTCTCCTAGGACATCACATCTTTCACATTATGATCTAAACTCTGCAATGGTGCTGCAAATTGCACTCGCCTTCACCCACACAACTTGGCGCGTGAAAAGTTGAAGACAAAATTGTCTTTCATTGAAAATGGGATGAGATTATTTTTCATTGAAAAGAAGCAGTTAAGTTTGTCATGTTGTTCATTCCGCTTTTTGAAACATTTTACAATTTTGTCGATTACTCCCAGAAACTTGGCAATAAATCGATCGGAACAAGGCATGGCAACATATTTATTTGGTAGGCTACAAATGAGCACACTTTTAGTACCGCGTTGTAAATCAGGATGGCTGCCTCAGTGCAGGGGAGGGAAAGGAGCATTTTTCTCTTTCCCCTGTTCCTTTTGCTCTACCTCCTTAAAGACTCAACTGAACGAATAACCCAATCTAGGGTGATAAGGCCACTCTTTTTTTTCGCCCAAGGTTTCATCGATCTTCATTCCCAACAGACTTTTCAACGTTTTGTCTCCTTACCTTCCACCAGACTGCAACTGCGACTTCCGACGTCTGGCAGATTGACATTCTCCTGCTGGTGCTCAAGCCCCCCGCTTGAGGAGGCCTTGGGGTTGTTTGATCAGAAATACAAATTGCCTGGCAGTCAGGAAACCTCACAGAGTGGTGGTGGCGAGCAGGTCCCCGACTTCACTTTTCTTCATCTCCAGACTTCATCTATAGTAGTTGTATCCCTTTTTTCCCGTGCAGAGCAAATGACTATTACGTAAGGCCCAACTGTCTTTGCATTTGCAGTTAATACTGTTGTTGTGATTCAGTATTGCTTCTTGAATTAATTAATAGGCGTAGACATTTTGGTGAAACGTGGCTTATTGAATTACTTGGATTTACTGCTGCAGTGCTACTAGCTTCCTTACTAGCTACCTGGTGAGTTCTGAGGAGCCTGTCATGGGTTTCCCAAAAACCTGAAAGAACTTTCTATTGAAGACTCAGTCGGAATTTCCCACAACCCGATACTTTGAAAATGTGGCTTTGGGAAAAATAAAGCACGTACCATCGAGTGGTTGATATTCATGGTCACATGACAGCATAAAAATATTTGGAATGGCCACAGGTGACGTTGCCAGCCCCCTCAGTCATATACTGTACAGTGCAGATTCAGCACTCAGAGAGGGTTAGATTATACTAACCCCCAAAAATAAGCTATCAGGAGATGGACAAAATAGTCTATAGTAGATGACACTTGTAGCATGAACCACTCATGAGAGTAGCATGAACTACTCATGAGAGTAGCTGGCTATGCAGGCTGCTGATGAGGAGGAAGGTTTGGAGTGTAGCTCGCTCACTTAGCGTTAAGATGCCGTTGATTTGAAAATAGCTGGCTTGGTTAGGGCGAGCAGCTAAATTGGTAGGGACTCGAGGCTTCTGTTAGCTTGCACTGCTAAAGGAGGCAGGCGAGTGTAGAAGAGAGTGCCTGAGAGTTTCGTTTGACATGAAACGGCGCGGACCACCTTCCATTCCCTGAAGAGAGAGAGTCTAGCCCCTCAGGCGCTGTTTAGACACTCCATTGTTTCGCTCCAGCCAGTGGAGGACATGAGGCGAGGCTGCTACTTCCAGCAGCAGGCCTCTATTTCAAACAGATATCTCTCCCCCCCGTTTCTCCGCTGACTGTGCGTTTCTATTACCTGTTGAAGCCCACACTTTCTACCTGATAAGTCCCTCATAGGGAGTTGAGTAGAGATCAGATGTCCGTGGCTAGAATATTGAAGTAGCCCTGAATTGACTGCACAGGCGAAACAATTGTTATTTTCCAATGTGAATATATATGTACCCATTATGCTTACAAACTGCCGAAGGGATACAATAGTACTACTGCTGGCACATTTAGGCTGGCATTATCTGTGAAGGATAGCCTATTGAGGCTGATGAAGAGTTTTTCCCCTCCCCAGACTCAGTCTTATGTCACGGGCTGCTTACTGAATATATGCTAACTGTAAATTGCAGTGGATTAAAAGTTTCTGATAAATGGCCATATGTCAATATTTGCTCTGCTTATGTCCCATGCGTCCTCAGGAGACAGTGGGTGCACTACCCTACCTGCTGGTGCTGTGTGGCGACCACGGGATGTCCGAGACGGGCAGCCACGGGGGCTCGTCTGCGCATGAGGTCAACACCCCCCTGGTGCTCATCAGCCCTGCCTTCAAGAGGAAAGGTAAGCACTTTCGTTGGCTCCCCCTGTTATCCTTTAGCCTGTCGGTCTCAGGCTGTCTTGCTGTCAGTGCACAACTAGGCACATTCACACCAGTGTTCAAATCCATATTATAGCACTGGTCCACCCCTTTTTTTTATATGCACTTACATTTGTTTTCACATAGCCACGTTTTTCCTTTTTCCTGAGTGAGGATTAATGTCACTTATGATAAGCAGGGGCCTACTCCAGAGTGCCTGAGCCACACACGCATACACGCCTGGATAATTACAGTTGAAGTTAGAAGTTTACATACACTTAGGATGGAGTCATTAAAACTCACTTTTCAACCACTTCACAAATTTCATGTTTACAAACTATAGTTTTGGCAAGTCGGTTAGGACATCTACTTTGTGCATGACACAAGTAATTTTTCCAACAATTGTTTACAGACAGATTATTTCACCTATCATTCACTGTATCACAATTCCAGTGCGTCAGAAGATTAAATAAACTAAGTTGACTGTGGCTTTATGGAAAATTCCAGAAAATGATATTATGGCTTTAGAAGCTTCTGATAGGCTAATTGACATAATTTGAGTCAATTGGAGGTATACCTGTGGATGTATTTCAAGACCTACTTTCAAACTCAGTGCCTCTTTGCTTGACATCATGGGAAAATCAAAGGAAAATCAGCCAAGACTTCAGAAAAAAAATTGTAGACCTCCACAAGTCTGGTTCATCCTTTGGAGCAATTTCCAAACGCTTGAAGGTACCACGTTCATCTGTACAAAAAATAGTACGCAAATATAAACACCATGGGACCACGCAGCCGTCATCCCGCTCATGAAGGAGACGAGTTCTGTCTCCTAGAGATGAACGTACTTTGGTGTGAAAAGTGCAAATCAATCCCAGAACAACAGCAAAGGCCCTTGTGAAGATGCTGGAGGAAACGGGTACAAGTATCTATATCCACAGTAAAATGAGTCCTATATCGACATAACCTGAATGGCCGCTCAGCAAGGAAGAAGCCACTGCTCCAAAACCGCCAAAAAAATGCCAGACTACGGTTTGCAAGTGCAGATGGGGACAAAGATCGTACTTTTTGGAGAAATGTCCTCTGGAGAAACTGTTTGGCATAATAACCATTGTTATGTTTGGAGGAAAAAGGGGAGGCTTGCAAGCCGAAGATCACCATCCCAACCGTGAAGCACGGGGGTGGCAGCATTATTTTATGGGGGTGCTTTACTGCAGGAGGGACTGGTGCACTTCACAAAATAGATGGCATCATGTGGAACGAAAATTATGTGGATATATTGAAGCAACATCTGAAGACATCATTCAGGAAGTTAAAGCTTGGTCGCAAATGGGTCTTCCAAATGCACAATGACCCCAAGCATACTTCCAAAGTTGTGGCAAAATGGCTTAAGGACAACAAAGTCAAGGTAATGGAGTGGCCATCACAGCCCTGACCTCAATCCCATTGACAATTTGTGGGCAGAACTAAAAAGTGTGTGTGAGCAAAGAGGCCTACAAACCTGACTCAGTTACACCAGCTCTGTCAGGAGGAATGGGCCAGAATTCACCCAACTTATTGTGCGAAGCTTGTGGAAGGCTACCCGAAACGTTTGATCCAAGTTAAACAATTCAAAGGCGATGCTACCAAATACAAACGGAGTGTATGTAAACTTCTGACCCACTGGGAATGTGTTTGAAAGAGATAAAAGCTGAAATAAATTATTCTCTCTACTATTATTCTGACATTTCACATTCTTAAAGTGGTGATGCTAACTGACCTAAGACAGGGGATTTTTACTAGGATAAAATGTCAGGAGTTGTGAATAACTGAGTTTAAATGTATTTGGCCAAGGTGAACGTAAACTTCCGACCTTCAACTGTAAATATATTTACACACACGTACTCTCTCTCACACAACTGAGCTCTGGCTGTGAGAGACGACGACGTATTTTACGTACACACAGGCACC
Source organism: Oncorhynchus keta (assembly GCF_023373465.1). Classification (NCBI taxonomy): domain Eukaryota; kingdom Metazoa; phylum Chordata; class Actinopteri; order Salmoniformes; family Salmonidae; genus Oncorhynchus; species Oncorhynchus keta. Next base: position 41,801,150 of record NC_068450.1, read on the forward strand.
GCCATCTCTCAGCTGAGCTCTCACACTGTGAGAAGCGGTGACGTCTTGACACGGTGTGAAGAGGAGCTCATTAACGTATCGCCGCTCCGTGACGAACGTGTCGGTGGCCGTCCATGTGAAAGTGATAATTGTTTCCTCATCCGCCACATCTATTTCAGAGATCACTCCTCATCCACATGGGTTTATTTCAGGGGGATCAGATTGTCCTGAGAGACTGGCTGAGGAATTGATGGACAGGCTCATGCAGTAGCTTGTACTGTAGGGCCTCTGAGACGTGAGCAGAACCGCAGAATTCATCTTCTGGATTGGCCTGTCAACTGTCAGTATTAAGATTGAGCTTTTGTCAAACTGAAAAACTGGACACAGCATTGATAAAATATAAATATATGTTGTTGTTGTATTTGAATTTGTGCTACACAAACCAAATCAATAATTATTTTAAAAAAATATGGCACGGTAGGGATTGATTAGGGATTCAAATGTTCTGGCCTGTAACTTCTCAAATGATTTTGAATGGGACTGAATTGTGTGTCCCCAGAAGGTCATTTATGCAAGACTGTGTGTCTATGCCTGTGTGCCTCCTTGCAGGCATGTCTCTCTATGTCCTGAGACCCTCAATCCACCTCCTCTCTTTGCTCCTTATAACCAGTGGGGATGGAGAAGCCGCCAACAGTAGAGCAGGTGGACCTGACCCCAACCCTGGCCCTTGGTCTGGGCCTGCCCATCTCCCAGAACAGCGTGGGCCGACTCATCCAGCCCGTGGTGGAAGAAGCCTCGCTCAGGGACCAGCTACGCTTCATGCACCTCAACGGCCACCAGCTGAGCTGCCTGCTGAAGGACAGCATGCCAGCCTATGAGAAAGGTAAGAGGGAATGGTGCAGTGCAGTGGTAGTGCCAGATCAGAGCAGAGAAAGGTTAAACCAGCTCCCAGCCTCCCAAATCCACAGAGTTGTCCGTGTGTACAAAGCTAATCAGAAAAAGCAGCTAAATTCAAGTGTGTTACTAATACAAACACAAGCAAGTTTACAGGCGCTTAGGCACATACATACCATTTGTGGCGTGGACACACACACACACACCACACACCACACACACACACACACACACATATCATCTGGCCCTGGAATCCTTTAAGTCTGTAAATACATGTATTGACACCTGCAAAGGATTCACAAAGATTGCCTTTGGTTGGCTCTCTCCAGAGGACAATCCTGCCCTCCTTTCCCCTCTCTCTCTTTCTCCGTCTGCACACACACACACAGTCCCTTTTTGCAGGGTTCTACACTCTCCTACTTCTATTATCTTACTGAATCACTGTCAAAGAAAGAAACAAATAGAAAGGATAACATTATCCACCTAAAGGGGTTCTTTCTCACACACACACACACACACACACACACACACCGCCCCCGTAGTTCCATTTCAATCTCGGCTGCTGTGCTTAGGCTCTGTTGTATACAGGTCAAAGCGAGGCTTTGAGACACAACAGAAGAAACCTGGGCCCGTATCCACAAGCATCTCAGAAAAGGTCCTAGCAATCCCTTTTAAGACAACGAACCTCCCAGCTCGGATTAGGTTTTAGGATAATGTTAAGACACTTCTCAGACCAACTCTGAGCCATCTCCGCTGGTAATCACCACACTTTTGAGGTACTGCGAAGGAAAGATAATGATGTTTCTCATTGACATTGTTGCAAAGGGTGGGGAATAACCAATCGCGATGAGGCATCGCCAGCTGTGAACTCTGTATCACCCTTTAGACAGCCACAGTGAATGTGACTGGACATCAAATATTGCAATGGTAAAATGTTTGATATGCTGTCATTTTCGCCTGACATGATCACTTTGCCTATTCTTATACTTTTTTATTTTTTATTTGACAATTCTGATGGTTGTTAAAAGCATAATTTTGACAACATTTCCATTATATCAACACACTTGTCACTCCCATTTTACAACTCTAAATCGCTTTGGCACAGTAGGCATCAAGTCACTTGCCGATGATGTTGTACAGTGGGGCAAAAAAGTATTTAGTCAGCCACCAATTGTGCAAGTTCTCCCACTTAAAAAGATGAGAGAGGCCTGTAATTTTCATCATAGGTACACTTCAACTATGACAGACAAAATGAGAAAAGAAAATTCAGAAAATCACATTGTAGGATTTTTAATGAATTTATTTGCAAATTATGGTGGAAAATAAGTATTTGGTCAATAACAAAAGTTTATCTCAATACTTTGTTATATACCCTTTGTTGGCAATGACAGAGGTCAAACGTTTTCTGTAAGTCTTCACAAGGTTTTCACACACTGTTGCTGGTATTTTGGCCCATTCCTCCATGCAGATCTCCTCTAGAGCAGTGATGTTTTGGGGCTGTTGCTGGGCAACACGGACTTTCAACCCTCCAAATATTTTCAATGGGGTTGAGATCTGGAGACTGGCTAGGCCACTCCAGGACCTTGAAATGCTTCTTACGAAGCCACTCCTTCATTGCCCAGGCGGGGTGTTTGGGATCATTGTCATGCTGAAAGACCCAGCCACGTTTCATCTTCAATGAATGTTCTTATCATTTTGACCCCACGGGGTGAGATCTTGCGTGGAGCCCCAGATCGAGGGAGATTATCAGTGGTCTTGTATGTCTTCCATTTCCTAATAATTGCTCCCACAGTTGATTTCTTCAAACCAAGCTGCTTACCTATTGCAGATTCAGTCTTCCCATTCTGGTACAGGTCTACAATTTTGTTTCTGGTGTCCTTTGACAGCTCTTTGGTCTTGGCCATAGTGGAGTTTGGAGTGTGACTGTTTGAGGTTGTGGACAGGTGTCTTTTATACTGATAACAAGTTCAAACAGGTGCCATTAATACAGGTAACGAGTGGAGGACAGAGGAGCCTCTTAAAGAAGAAGTTACAGGTCTGTGAGAGCCAGAAATCTTGCTTGTTTGTGGGTGACCAAATATTTATTTTCCACCATAATTTGCAAATAAATTCATTAAAATCCTACAATGTGATTTTCTGGATTTTTTTTCTCATTTTGTCTGTCATAGTTGAAGTGTACCTATGATGAAAATTACAGGCCTCTCTCATCTTTTTAAGTGGGAGAACTTGCACAATTGGTGGCTGACTAAATACTTTTTCCCCCACTATATAATGTTCCATACAACATTTGAAAGGCCTATCATTTTCATTGAACACAATCAAAGTTAACATAAGCTCTAGGTTTCCTTCAATTGCCCAATTTATAGGCATGTCCAATTTAGGAATATTTTCTAACAACGTGATATTGCGCTGCAAATGGATAACTTGAAATAACATGATGTAGATCATTTGTAAAAATAAATAAAAATGAAAGAAAACCACGATTATTTATTAGCGTAATGGTTATGACCATTTAGTCATGTCATGTGAAATAGGCCTTCTGAAATCATAGTCAAAAGTGCAAGAGATACAGTTGCGTGTAGGTCTACATTATTTATGGCTCGATCATATAGAAAAATCAAAGCATTATTTCAATACCACCATTTCCTGCTTGTAACTGCTCGTGAGCTATCCTAAATATCTGTTGACTAGGTGTGACTCTTATGACCAAAGAGGCCTCCTGCTTAGCTTTTATTTCTGCCCATAAGAGTAGGAGTAAAATATCTCTATTCTCAGCACTTAGGACCAATTGTCTACTCTTGAGATGCTTTGTGCACATGGACCCTGTGCTTAGTCTATTACAGTGGATGTTCTGTAATAGGTCGTTTAGACAGTGTCTCCTCCCAGTTTTCAAAATTGCTCCTGCACTTGTATGTGGTTCATCATCTTTAAAAGGGTGGTCTCAAATGTGCAATATAAATGTACAGAAAAAAGTGGTAGAGTTTTTGTTTTTTTAAGTGGTTCACATGCAACTCCAGGGTTGTGGGTTTGATATCCTCAGGTTCCCCATGCTGAATATGTTAATTTAGGCGCTCTTTGACATATCAGAATCCCTTGATGATTCTCTGCGGAGTGTTCCAACTCTACAGTATAGGAACATATTCCATATTCATTGGAGGTACGGTTCCCACTTCAGAATGATCCGGGATCTGGGTTTTGAAAAAAACGAACGATCCTTGTCGGGAGAGAGATCCGTAGAGAGAGTGTGTGCGGGGGCGTGTCTGTGTTTGCATGTGTCTCTCATCAGAGTACTCGAACCTGATCAAAGCCACGTCGCGCCACGCAGATTTGTGTTTGTGAATGTGGCTGCATTTACAAAGGCAGCCCAATTCTGATTTTTTTTTTGTGCCACTAATTGGTCTTTTGACCGATCAGATCTGCTTTGAAAAAGGATCTGATGAGATTGTTCAGAAGACAAATATCAGAATTGGACTGTCTATGTAAACGCAGCTCGTGTCAAAACAAGCCCTCTTGCGACACACATGTTCTTTCACTGAGTGCTACGCCACATACACTCCCCTCCATATGTGTTTGGAGAGTGAAGCTAAACATTTTACGTTTGGCTCTATACTCCTGCATTTTGGATTTGAGATCAAGTGTTTCATTTGAGGCGACAGTACAGATTGTCAAATTTTGTTTGAGTGTGTTTTCATACATATCTGTTCTCCGGTTTAGAAATGAAAGCACTTTATATATCTTGTCCCCCAATTTGAAGATGTCATAAGTATTTGTTCAAAGTTCACTTACAGTGTATTAAAGGAGTCCCATATTCCTAGCAAGCAATGGCTACATCAATCTTGTGACTCATTGAATGCGTCTGCAGCTTATTTTGGTTGTGTTTTGTCCATTAGAAAGTGAAGGGTGAATAATGACTGGAGTAATTTTCTTGATCATCCAACAAGTTTGTAAAAGGCAAAAGCTTGATGTAGTCATTGTGTGCAAGGAATATGGGACCAAATACTAAACTTTTGACTACTATATATATACTATACTTATGAAAAAATACTTCTGACATCTTAAAATGTGTGTACTAGATATATAAAGTGCTTTCATTTAAAAACTGTTAAACAAATGTATGAAAATACCCTCAAAACAAATGTTACATTCTGTGCTGTTGCTTCATATGAAACATTGTATATCAAATCCAGAATGCTGGAGTATAGGACCAAATAAAAATGTTTAGCTTCACTGTCCAAAGGCATATGGAGGGGAGTGTAAATTGATACACACAGACATGCACACACACACACACACACACACACACACAGATCTACATAGTTACAGTGTAAGATTGTGTTTTAAATGAAGTATTTTAACAGTGACGAAAGGTATTAATTATGGAATTTGACTACAACAACACATACACCACACCCTCATGAGAGGGTAATCACACTCTGTGTGTTACCTGGCAGACTATAGCATAGAGCAGTATTTCTCCATTTATTGCATGTGTGTTAATTTAATGTCATTTATTTTTATTTAACCTTTATTTAACTAGGCAAGTCAATTAAGAACATATTCTTATTTACAATGACAGTCTACCAAAAGGCCTCCTGGGGGGACGGGAGCCTGGAATCAAAACTTCTTTTTTTTTAAATAACATAGAAATATAGGACAAAACACACATCACGACCAATGATGTAGATGGGATGTCAATCCGCTCAATCCGCTTATTCTGACTGCATTGTGAACGTTTTCCACAAACATTTAGCTTGAATAATCATCCTAGATGAACTGGAGAATTTGGGGCACTGATGTACCATAAATCAACCATACCAGCTTCAGCTTATTATTTTAGAAAGAGTGTGTCTTCTCCTCCTCACAGATTTCTCAATCATCTTTTAATCACAGCTTTTTGTTCCATAAGTGAGGTGCGAAGAAATTTATCTTCAGAATACGCTAATGTTCAAATTGTTGGTAGAGGACTTCGCTGAAGAACGAGGTTGTTTTTTTTGGATTTTGTGTTTTGTATTTTTCTTTATGGGTTTCTTAATGCTCCTGCTTTGATTGTTTAATTGCTTGGTCTTGTCATGCAGGGCTCCCTCAAAAAAAGAAACCTTGGTCTCAATGGGACTCCCCCTGCCTAAATAAAGGTTAAATAAATATATGTTCATAATTTGAACCAAGTCACCTTCTCATCAATTCACCTGCCACCTTTTCCCCTCCATCTCTTTCCTACGTGTATTTTGGGGCTCCGGTCTTATGTCACCCCATGGGCCTCTAAATGCTGAATGCACATTACTGTAGACAAATACATGCTAATCAATCACAGTGGCTGCTTATTGCTACTGTCATTTAAAACATATTTATATTGCAGTTTAGTAGCTCAAGAGAAAGGAGAACTCACACAGGCCTTAAATTACTATTCTGATTTGGATCTAAAATGGCTGCCAGGAAGGTCCTTGTCTACACTACAGATTATTCAGCTCCATTTCTTCACTCGCTAGTTTCCATAGTGATTCTGGGACAACTTTACAAGCGGTGGACCTAAATATTGAGTGTGAAATCTGGCCATTAAAACTCTGAGACATGAACCGCATAGCATCCTTGTGAGATTGTCCTTACTGTATACACGATGGACATTCGTAGACATCTACACAAACAACCATCTCACGCCTACAGCAAATGTCTTGACAAGCCCAGACAAGACATGGTGAAAATGCTAAATTCGGTCTGTGGTGTACGTACCTCATCTTTTTTTCTTCTTCTTGTCTTTATCACATATTTAAATTACTGGACCTCCTTTTGAGAGGCTTTAAATTTTTCCTCAGTAAAAGGAACAGAGGACCGTATGGATTTGTTAATCTGTGAGAAATCTCTGCTAGAGAGAGTTGGGCAATTGGAGAGAGTGGCTGATTTTAAAGAGAACTCTGCAAGGTTGTGGTTATTGCTGTCCCAGTCAGTCACCTTGATTAAGGCAGCCTTTATATGCAAGTTAAATAAAGGTTACATTTAAAAAAATAAAAAATGTCACATCCAGCAAGTAATCTGATCCTAAATTCAACCGCTCGGCTGTAGTCGGCTAAATTTACAGTGTGGCCGAACAAATTGGACTGACACAGTAGTGCCTTTATCGAGGCTGTTCGGCCCTTTCCCATTTTGACCTTACACATGTGGATCTCAAGCATACGTGAACAATTACATACAGTGCTGGAATGAAAAAGATGCTGGTACACATTTTTAGAGTTTCATATTTTAGTGCGATTGGGCGTTCATGGAGGGGGCGGACATTGTGATTTTGTCTGGATTGTGACCTCTGACTGATGTGTGTCACCAGTGTCGATCTCGAACTGAACACTTGGCCCCTAAGCCTTTTATTGAGTGGCCATTTGCTTTTGCTGTTCTGTTCGATAGTGATCACTCTGCAAGTGGTTTGGGCCCAAATGAGCATTGAGACGATGAACACTCGACATCCCAACTGCCACTTATAAATATTCCAAAATGCAAAATCCATCCGTGAGCATCTATCTTGTAGCATGACTCACTTGCTATGAAACACGGGCAGTGAGGACCCCGGGGCAGACACAAATGCATAGTCTGATAGACAGTGAGAAAGTTGTCAAAACAACAACATCTCTCTACTCCTGCCTAAACTATGTGCAATTATATTGGTCACCAGTGATTTAAATCTGCTGGTTTCAACATAATCTAATCATCTATACTTAGTCTAAATACAGTGGCAACTAGAAGATACCCCAAAATATTTAGTATATCAACGTAAGCTAAATATTGTATGATGTGGCTTTCCATGGTACTGATTTTATGTGTGTGTGTGTGTCACGACTCCTGCTGAAGTCGGTCCCTCTCCTTGTTCGGGCGGCGTTCGGCAGTCGACATCACTGGTCGACATCACTGGTCTTCTAGCCATCGCCACTCCACCTTTCATGTTCCATTTGTTTTGTCTTGTTTTTCCGCACACCTGGTTTACATCCCCTCATTACTCTACGCTTATATTATCCTCTGTTCCCCCCATGTCTGTGTGTGGTATTGTTTGTTTTGTTACGTGTATGATGCTTCAGGCTGGTTTTGCGCCGGGTATGGTTGTAACCCGTGGTTTTGTATTTTGTAGCATTTTGTGTAATTTGTGCGCATTCACTTCTTTCCCTTGGGTCGGAGTGTTGTGACGCTGTTGCGTTCGGCTGTTTTCCTCGGCCTGAATAAAGTGTGCCTGTTCACTCATCTCTGCTCTCCTGCACCTGACTTCCTTCGACCAGTTGCACACACTTTGTGTGTGTGTGTGTGTGTGTGTGTGTGTGTGTGTGTGTGTGTGTGTGTGTGTGTGTGTGTGTGTGTGTGTGTGTGTGTGAAACGCCATCCTCCTCTTTCATTTTGCCTTTACGGTCTATGACTCTGTCATACAGTACACGCTTTTAGTTTTTCTTGTCCTAGTCTACCTGGCTAAAATACTTACTCGCTAGCCTAACTTTCTTTCATGGCCAACGATACACCATGCCAGCTAGTTAACATTCGCATACGTCATCTAGCTACATGTTGAAATTACATCCTCTGCGGCCAGGGGCACAATGTGTGAATTTATGGTTGGATCAGAATTGCTGTTATAATCATTGGCCAGTACAGAGAATTAAGTAAACCCACAAGTCCGTGGGCCTCCTGACTCCCGAGTAGGGCAGTGGTCTAAGGCACTGCATCGCAGTTGCTAGCTGTGCCACTAGAGATCTTGGTTCGAGTTCGAGATCTTGGTTCCAGGAAGACCCATGGGGCGGCGCACAATTGGCCCAGCGTCGTTGGTGTGGCTGGCTTCCAGGTTAAGCAGGCATTGTGTCAAGAAGCAGTGCAGCTTGGTTAGGTCGTGTTTCGGAGGACGCTTTCGACCTTCACCTCTCCCAAGTCTGTATGGGAGTTGCAGCGATGAGACAAGACTGTAACTACCAATTGGATACCACAAAATTGGGGAGAAAAAGTGGTATAAAAAATAAGAATAAAAAAATGTCCAAATCCGTATCCATGGATAATTTAGGAAGGGGAAAGGGGGATACCTAGTCAGTTGTGCTGAATGCTTTCAACTGAAATGTGTCTTTCGGTTACTGGCCCAACGCTCTAACCACTGAAGGGGCCAAATATAGCTAGCTCGCAAGCTAGTCACTGGAGGACTGGAGGACAACAACACAATGAGATTCAACAATTAAAGTTTTAATTGAATAATAATGAAGTTTGACTTGTGATGGGATTGGTCTGAAGCCAAATCCAAACTGTCTTTCCTTGACACTTTTCTTTTGGTGCGCCAGGACCATTCACAGCTGAGTTCACTCAGTTTAGCTCATTGGCTATAATTATTATTTTTTTATCAAGGGAGGCCAAATGTTTGCTGGCTTCCCTTGCATTCAATGGTACGGGGGTAACAATGTCATAGTCTTTCTGACCAGACAACACCAGATAGACACACAACACAGTGGGGCGTTGTTTCGTTCGCTCGGCTGCTTTCTCTGGTGAGATACATTCAGCAGCCTCTGGCAAATTGAAGGAAATTTGGAAAACACAGAGACAATATATATATATATATATATATATATAGACATTTTTAAAACTTTTTTTTGTCTCGTAAATTTGATGCCACTGTAGCTAACTAGCTAGTTCACTTGCTAATGGAAGGAGGATAGCATTGTGTTTCACTAGATGGTTGGTTAGTTTCTCTTTCTTTTCATATGAAGTGAATGGCTCAGGCTTAGCTAGCAAGTTAATAATGGAAGTTAATAAAGATTTTGTGTAACGTTACATGATCAAACTTCAAATATACACTAAACTCTAAAGCCTTCCGCAAGCTTCCGTTCGGCTGGTACTTAGCCAAACTTTGCGAGGCGAATCCAAGAGTGTGCTCGCATACTACTTTAATAGAAAATAGTACTGTTTGTTCATATTGTCCTCAAAATAGTCTGAATTAATCTAAGATAACTCAAGAAATCCGTAATTAAATGTGTTGTTTTTCTGAGGATATTTTAGTCGCACAATTTTACATCTAACTAAGATGCATCTAACTTTGGTGCAGTATTTCTCAAGTGAACAAATGTGCATGAAAACCATTTGTCTGTTGTTGATTAACAAACACTTCAATGAAGAATCCCATTGAAGAAAACACTCTTTACTTACTTTGAAATGTTCATATTTTTAAATATTCATTTGGATTCTTACCGCACCTAATACTCTCAGAGAATCTCTGTACTCTGTGCACCCGACTGGAACACAGGAGCTGGAAACTAAACATTTTGATGAGGAGGTGAAACAACCACAATCCAGGGCCAAATTCAATAAACTCAATTCAATAAACTCAACCATACTTTATTCTTACTCTGAGGAGATGAAAGTGCTCAACAAAACCAGCCCTTACAGTGCGATTCAAGAAGTACACTCCCACATGTTAGGCCTAGTTCAAACATGCTTTCTTCCTGAAGGGAAATAGTGTTACTTTAAAATAGTTACAGGCCAGTTTATATAACCTGTACTTCTTATTGCAATACAGCGCTTTTCCCATCAAATTTCTTTCCTCTCCAACCGTCTGTCTCACTGGCGGTTGGTATTAGATTGATTGAGCTGATTTATTTGTTTCTCTGGAGTTGAGGAGGTACAGAGGTACAATTATTATTATTATTTTTTTAAATATTTTTTTTTTAGGGAAACAGGAGGGCACCAGAGGTTTGTGTTCTTGCTGACGTGGCTAATTTCTGTGTTAAGTGCCGTAGCATCCCCTTCTCCTTAAAACTTGGCCAGCCACCTCAGTGGGAAGAGAAAAATAACACTGATGGTTGCATGACTCAGCAATATGACAGTGGATTATTGAAGAAGTCCTCGACTTGTTGGAATTATTTGTACTACAAGTGAAGTACCGCCCTCAGCCTCTTTGACAACTCCCACTTCTTTTGATATCTGTTTTTCAAATGATTAGATACTTTTTTGTGTGGATTCAGCTAAAGTGAAACCATTGTTTCATTAAAATATGCTGTAATAAATTTAGCATTTCACAAAATTAGGATAACAGAATAATTAAATGATGAATAGCGAGCGTTATCAATTATGGCTGTGACGATAACAGTATCTCAATACTTTTTCCATGGCAAAAATGAAAACACAAAGCAGACCAGTAATAATCGTATTAGGAGACGATGGGGAGGTGACAAAAAACCTTGTCTATGCCAGGCCAGGGCATTCATCTCTCCTAACCCATGATCAATTAATTAAATTACAGTTTCATTATGAATGGATAGCGTGTCATTTTCTCTTATGTTTGAGGAATTTGTCACCTGAGAAATCCAAGCAGGACATAGGGTGGATCCTGTGTGTAGTATACAGTAACTGAATGAGTAAATTAATTAGTTCTTATTGTTTCTGTAATCGGCGTTTAGCAGTATAATTGGGTACATTAGCTGCAGTGTAAGTGTCTGTTGAAGTGGCAGCTGTTGTAAGATGGGGATACAATTGTAGAGTTTTGGCAGTACAGCTAGTAAATAATTAATAGAGACATATACTGTATATGATCTACTTTTTAGAGCTAGTCTCCTCAAAATATGTCATATTTATAGGCTGTATGTCTGTCAACCAACAATGGGTCGCATTCATCAACCTGAATTACTTTGTTACTTTTTCGTGTCCATCACTGATGAAAGTGTAATGACAGTTCACATTAGAGTAGACAGCCCATGTCTCTCACTCTCATTTACACTGTCTTTTTAATATCTTTGATTTGCTAATAATTCCAGGCATCTTGTGGATACCTAAAAAGGTCATCCTCTGACCAATCCCACTTTCACTTTCACTCTGACCAAGGACCGTTTGTATTGTTTGATTCATGCCTATGGCTGAAGACTCGTATATTTCCACCTCCGTTCCTGTGTCTAACATCATCACAATCTCCGTTTATCATAGTTATGCTCATATGATTCAGATAGAGGCGCCAGCAAACGATGGGTATGAGTCGAGTTGTATGCGTTCTAGAACAGTTGGACAAAGCCAAAGCGAAGGGTTGTTTTATTATACTCTACGTTTGAATGTTATTGTTCCCAAAATTAGAGCTGTGATGGTCCTGGAATTTTGGAATGGTCGTGGTGGTTATTTTATTTTCATGACGGTCTCCATCCATAATCGTTGGCTACATGATTATACAATTACCATGCCAGCCCTACCCAAAATGCTATTTTGGAAGGTTATTAAAATGCTTGAATGAAATTAATACAGAAAAGTTAACAATGTTGAATGGATTTTTTTTCATATCCTGGCTACGAGTTGGCAATGTTAAGTGAATTACGAGCGGACTAATGGAGCTATAAATCTGCATATAAATTATATGGAGTGAACGTGCTGTTGGTTGGTTATCGATTATACTTTTCTCCAAGTCTCCGGCGCAAATTATTGAGCACGTTTCGCTAATTAAACGGGTGTAAATCATCGTTTCTTACTAACACAGGAGTAACTATTAGTATATTATTGTGTTATTGCCGCTGTACAACATATACAACACATTCTTGAAAGGTGCCTCTGTTAGTTATTGTGTGTCTACCTTCGCAACTACTACCACGACTAGTAGTAGTTCGTTTATTGTTCATGTAAAATTGATTGACATCCGATATCACTCACACTTTGGCATAACACCTTCCTTTCCTCGCCCTCCTCCTCTCATAATTGTCTCCCTTCCTCCCTCCTCTCTCTCGCCCACAGAGGAGGGCTACGAGCAGTTCCGCGTGGCGGAGAAGTCCCATGGTAACTGGTTGAAGCTGGTGGTGGAGGGCAACACGTCAGAGGTGCTGAACAACATGGGGAAGAAGGTGCTCAAGCAGTACCTGGAGGCCCTCAGGGTCATGAGCGCAGCCCTCAGCAAGCAGATGGGCAAATATGACATGTATTCCATGGTGGTGGGCGTGGTCCTCGTCTTCCAGGTGGGTAGTGGGGTGTTGCCCCCCTCAGACGCTTGTGTCAGTTTGGGATTTTCCCCACGAATGGTTAAGGTTAGGATTGGGGGGAACCTGATCCTACAGTGCCTTGCGAAAGTATTCGGCCCCCTTGAACTTTGCGACCTTTTGCCACATTTCAGGCTTCAAACATAAAGATATAAAACTGTATTTTTTTGTGAAGAATCAACAACAAGTGGGACACAATCATGAAGTGGAACAACATTTATTGGATATTTCAAACTTTTTTAACAAATCAAAAACTGAAAAATTGGGCGTGCAAAATTATTCAGCCCCTTTACTTTCAGTGCAGCAAACTCTCTCCAGAAGTTCAGTGAGGATCTCTGAATGATCCAATGTTGACCTAAATGACTAATGATGATAAATACAATCCACCTGTGTGTAATCAAGTCTCCGTATAAATGCACCTGCACTGTGATAGTCTCAGAGGTCCGTTAAAAGCGCAGAGAGCATCATGAAGAGCAAGGAACACACCAGGCAGGTCCGAGATACTGTTGTGAAGAAGTTTAAAGCCGGATTTGGATACAAAAAGATTTCCCAAGCTTTAAACATCCCAAGGAGCACTGTGCAAGCGATAATATTGAAATGGAAGGAGTATCAGACCACTGCAAATCTACCAAGACCTGGCCGTCCCTCTAAACTTTCAGCTCATACAAGGAGAAGATTGATCAGAGATGCAGCCAAGAGGCCCATGATCACTCTGGTTGAACTGCAGATATCTACAGCTGAGGTGGGAGACTCTGTCTATAGGACAACAATCAGTCGTATATTGCACAAATCTGGCCTTTATGGAAGAGTGGCAAGAAGAAAGCCATTTCTTAAAGATATCCATAAAAAGTGTCGTTTAAAGTTTGCCACAAGCCACCTGGGAGACACACCAAACATGTGGAAGAAGGTGCTCTGGTCAGATGAAACCAAAATTGAACTTTTTGGCAACAATGCAAAACGTTGTTTGGCGTAAAAGCAACACAGCTCATCAAACATGGTGGTGGCAGCATCATGGTTTGGGCCTGCTTTTCTTCAGCAGGGACAGGGAAGTTGGTTAAAATTGATGGGAAGATGGATGGAGCCAAATACAGGACCATTCTGGAAGAAAACCTGATGGAGTCTGCAAAAGACCTGAGACTGGGACGGAGATTTGTCTTCCAACAAGACAATGATCCAAAACATAAAGCAAAATCTACAATGGAATGGTTAAACAATAAACATATCCAGGTGTTAGAATGGCCAAATCAAAGTCCAGACCTGAATCCAATCGAGAATCTATGGAAAGAACTGAAAACTGCTGTTCACAAATGCTCTCCATCGAACCTCACTGAGCTCGAGCTATTGGGAAAAAATGTCAGTCTCTCGATGTGCAAAACTGATAGAGAAATACCCCAAGCGACTTACAGCTGTAATCACAGCAAAAGGTGGCGCTACAAAGTATTAACTTAAGGGGGCTGAATAATTTTGCACGCCCAATTTTTCAGTTTTTGATTTGTTAAAAAAGTTTGAAATATCCAATAAATGTCATTCCACTTCATGATTGTGTCCCACTTGTTGTTGATTCTTCACAAAAAAATACAGTTTTATATCTTTATGTTTGAAGCCTGAAATGTGGCAAAAGTTCGCAAAGTTCAAGGGGGCCGAATACTTTCCCAAGGCACTGTAGGTCTGTACCTAGGGGAACTTCACCCCATAGCTGGGATTGAGGGACAGGAAGTTACATGATGATGGTGATAGTGGTGATGATGTACTCGGTAATATCTTGTGTGTATATACATATTTATATACAGTGAGGCAAAAAAGTATTTAGTCAGCCACCAATTGTGCAAGTTCTCCCACTTAAAAAGATGACAGAGGCCTGTCATTTTCATCATAGGTTCACTTCAGCTATGACAGACAAAATGAGGGGGAAAAAATCCAGAAAATCACATTGCAGCGTAGCCTAGAGGTTAGAGCGTTGGACTAGTAACCGAAAGGTTGCAAGTTCAAATCCCGAGCTGACAAGGTACAAATCTGTCGTTCTGCCCCTGAACAGGCAGTTAACCGACTGTTCCTAGGCCGTCATTGAAAATAAGAATTTGTTCTTAACTGACTTGCCTAGTTAAATAAAGGTTAAACAATTTTTTGCAAATAATTGTATATATTGTATATTATATACACATACATACACATGTACTTTGCATGCAACCCATAATAAAACTATGCAAAGTCTATTAAAATATTATCTGACTCCATAAAGACAATTTAGCAATGTGCAAGTGGGACTGTTGTTAGTTACAGGAATAGGCTATCAAGAAATGTCTGAGAATTGAATGATCAATGGTAGTAGATTTAAATTGCAAACTGAATCAATTCACATACAAGGCTAAACCACAAATTTCAAGTTATTACTGGCATTATTCTAGGCATGATCAAAGAGGGAGAGAGAGAGAGAGAAGTCAAGGTCCTAAAGACCATGCCACAAAAGGTCCATGGGGAGGAGCTAGAGAGAGAGGCAGTGTAGGTTCCTCACCAAAGCAGGACATGAGCAAAAGAGAGAGAGACAAGTCATCTAAGATCAATGTATAACCATATGACCTGTTTGAATTCAAAATCTGAGTTGTTGACCAATAGCAGACTCTAAAAGTTCACTTCCAATCAGATATCAGACGTATAGAATGTTATCACAACAGCACCACTGCTTCCCAGAGATGTGACAGAATGGGGGTTGTGGAGTGCATCACAGATCATTCAGCGTAACTGAGAAACACAATTGAGTACTTGAATACGCTGTCGTCATAGACATGTCAGGGGCTGCCACTACATGCTGATCAGAACACTTGTATACATTATACCAAAAGTGTTATGTACAGTACATATGCATGCCAGTGCATGGTATGCGTATGACCATGGTGGGATATTGCTGATGGTTTTCATGTTGAATGGTATTAGCCTAAATGAGCACTTTGCGTTGTAAACTGGTGTCATATGGTATGTATCACACACAACCCACATCCAAATATTTGCTTTTTAAGATGCCAATTCTGCTGCTGAAGTGATCCAATATCTAGGCATATTCATAGAACACAATATATTTTAATGAACAGTTTTAATTTTGATTTAAGGCTTGACTTAATCCCGTGGTTTACCTTTACAGAGAGTGTTGATATAGCCTTCAATTAATAAAATGGCCTCGAGCTAGCGTGGGAATAACTATAGAGTTGGAACAGAACTTCCCCACAGTTCTGATTGGATAACAGATAATTCTGTTTCCTCTGTCTGTGATAATTTTAGATGATGCCTTGATCTTTATCGTCGCTACTTCTCAACATTGCTGCTACCAAACACTTGGACAAAGGGTCTCTAATGAAGTGAGGTGTGTGTGCGCGTGCGTGCCATATTGTTTGATTAACAGGTTCAAATCGAATCAAATGAAATGTTTTCGTCACGTGTTTCGTAAACAACAGACTAAAAGTGAAATGACTTACCCACGGGCTCTTCCCAACGATGCATCGAGAATGAAAATAGAGAAATTATTGAAAAGGGATAACACGTCATAATAAATATATTGTGAATAACGATTGCTATATAATGTTACATGGGATACCAGTACCTATTTGATGTGCAGGGGTACAAGGTAATGGATTTAGATATGTACATAACTATAAATAAAGTGACTAGGCAACAGGATAGATGATAAACAGTAGCAGCGCCGTATGTGAAAATAGGTCCCAAAAAAGTGCAAAAAGGGGTCAATGCTGTCACGCCTTGGTCTTAGTATTTTGTGTTTTCTTTAATTATTTGTTCAGGCCAGGGTGTGACATGGGGTTATTGTATTGTCGTATTGGGGTTTTTGTAGGCATTGGGATTGTGGTTGATTAGGGGTGTGTCTAGTATAGGCTTGGCTGCCTGAGGCAGTTCTCAATCAGAGTCAGGTGATTCTTGTTGTCTCTGATGTGGAACCGTATTTAGGTAGCCTGGGTTTCACTTTCTATTTCGTGGGTGATTGTTCCAGTCTCTGTGTAGTTTCACCAGATAGGCTGTAATAGGTTTCACGTTCCGTTTGTTGTTTTTGTATTTATTAGTTATTTCATGTATCGTTCTGTTTTTCTTCATTAAAGACATGAGTAACCACCACGCTGCATTTCGGTCCGACTCTCTTTCAACAAACGAAGAACGCCGTTACAGAATCACCCACCACACACGGACCGAGTGGCGTGGTAACAGGCAGCGACAGCATGAGCAGCGAAAGGAGGATGAATTATTCGGAGAATGGACATGGGAAGACGTGTTGGATGGCAAAGGTTGTTACACTTGGGAGGAGATACTGGCCGGAAGAGATCGCCTCCCATGGGAACAGGTAGAGGCACTTAGGAGAGCAGAGGCAGCAGGAGATAGGAGCCGACGATACGAGGGAACACGGTTGGCAAGGAAGCCCGAAAAGCAGCCCCAAAAAATTATTGGGGGGGGGGCTTACAGGGAGTATGGCTTTGCCAGGTAGGAGACCTGCGCATACTCCCTGTGCTTACCGGGGGGCTAGAGAGACGGGGCAGGCACCGTGTTATGCTATGGAGCGCACAGTGTTTCCGGTGCGGGTGCATAGCCCGGTGCGGTTCATACCAGCCCTTCGTATTGGCCGGGCTAGAGTGGGCATTGAGCCAGGTAAGGTTGGGCAGGGTCGGTGCTCAAGAGCTCCAGTGCGCCTGCACGGTCCGGTCTATCCAGAGCCAATTCTCCTTGTTTATCGTGAGGAGCCAAGGAGGAGACCAGAACCAGAGCCGGTGTTAGAGGTGAGCGAAGCAGAGACTGTGAAGGAGTTAATGGGGAAAGTGGAGGAGAGAGTAATGAGGGAGTTGCTAGTATGGTGCTATAGGTACGATATTCGTCCGACGGAGCGTGTCGTGGATTTAATGGCACCTGGGTCAGCGCTCCATACTCGTCCTGAGGTGCGTGTTAGTCGGCTGGTGAGAAATGTGCCAGCCTCACGCACTAGGCCTCCTGTGTACCTACCTAGCCTGTGTACCCAGTCCTGCTCTCAGGCTCACCAGTACACCTTCACGGTCCAGTCCATCCTGTGCCACCTTCACACCCCAGTCCTCCGGTAGCAGCTCCCCGCACCAGGCTTCCTGTGCGTGTCCTCGATCCTGTAGCACCAGTTCCAGCACCACGCACCAGGCCGTTCACCTGTTCAGCACTATCAGAGCCTTCCTCCTCTACAGCGCTGCCGGAGCCTCCTGCCTGTTCGAAGCAGCCAGAGCTGTCAGTCTGCATGAAGCAGCCAGAGCTGTCAGTCTGCAAAGAGCTGCCATTCTGCAAGGAGCTGTCAGTCTGCAAGGAGCTGCCAGTCTGCAGGGTGCTGTCAGCCTGCATGGAGCAGTCAGAGCTGTCAGTCTGTACGAAGCAGCCAGAGCTGTCAGTCTGCATAAAGCAGCCAGAGCTGTCAGTCTGCATAAAGCAGCCAGAGCTGTCAGTCTGTATGAAGCAGTCAGAGCTGTCAGCCTGCATGGAGCAGTCAGAGCTGTCAGTCTGCAAGGAGCTGTCAGTCTGCAAGGAGCTGTCAGCCTGCATGGAGCAGCCAGAGCTGTCAGTCTGCAAGGAGCTGTCAGTCTGCAAGGAGCTGTCAGTCTGCAAGGAGCTGCCAGTCTGCATAGAGCAGCTAGATCCGCCAGTCAGCCATGATCTTCTAGATCTGCCAGGCAACCAGATTCTTCCAGATCTGCCAGTCAACCAGTCTCTTCCAGATCTGCCAGTCAACCAGAATCTTCAATCTTTGTAATGCAACTTTAGTTATTAGTACACGTTAATAAGCGATAAAATTCATCAGGAGGCGATGTCAATTCTATAGGTGTCTGTTTCGAAAAAATGTCTTGGAGAGAGCTCGACCAAAACATCCGGTCGGAGACCGGAGGGAATCGATTCCCTTGATTCGGTTAGACCAAGAATCAATTGCGAATCAAATGACAAGACTCTAGACAACGTGTGGAAGCTGTAGGCACTGCAACCTCGGCCTCATTTAATTCGATTCACTTTGAACAATTCCTTGAAGTCGCGGATGGATATTTATTTCCATTTTCAGTGATCAGATATTCCTGCACTTTTCGATGAAACGCACGTTCTGTTATAGTCACAGCCGTGATTTAACCAGTTTTATAAACGTCTGAGTGTTTTCTATCCACACATACTAATCATATGCATATACTATATTCCTGGCCTGAGTAGCAGGGTGCTAAAATGTTGCGCGATTTTTAACAGAATGTTCGAAAAAGTAGAGGGTCGACTTAACAGGTTAAAGACATGAGTAACCACCACGCTGCATTTCGGTCCGACTCTCTTTCAACAAACGAAGAACGCCGTTACAAATGCAGATAGTCCGGGTAGCTATTTGGTTCACTATATAACTAACTATTCATCAGTCTTATGTCTTGGGAGTAGAAGCTGTTCAGGGTCCTGTCGGTTCCAGATTTGGTGCATCGGTAGCAAGTTAAATGGTGTAGCGATGCTTTAAAGGTCAACACATCTTTATACTGCTCTTTGTTGAGCAAGCATTTCTCCAGGTAAACTTTTTCTGGGGGGGGGGCTCTCCTTAACAATACAACTTTCCAACTTTCCTGGGCTTTTACGACAAAAATCTTCCATGAGAACAATATTGGATGAGGCAATTCCCATGCGTTCCCTTCAAAACAGAGACAAATCTGCTGTGCTCTCATGTTGACTGTTCAGTCACACCTTACGTTCATTTGAATATGTTTCATCTTGGAGAAGAGGCTTTAATATGCAAACAGGCAATTTGCCGGTAAAAGCGGAAAACAATCATAAGAAAATCACAGAACGTGTTGGCATTTACTCACTTAAGTTATTTGTGTAAGGGTTTGACTTAACTTTGTAGAATATACTGTATGTTTTAACGTCCTGGGTTTAGAAGATTGCCTCCACTTTTAGAATTTGCTCAGCAACAGTAAATACTGTACGCACAATAAATAAGATATGAACGACAACGGTTTAACCTATAGAAATGCTTACCATTTATTCCAGTTTGTACTCAAATTTCAGTTTCCATTGAGTTCACTGGGTTTGTTGTCATGCTCGCACTTTAAGACCGTTTCACTACAAGTTATTTATTTATTTATTTATTTTCAGAAATCAAACTGCTAATTGCAGCACGACATAGAACGCTCTGCATAGACTCCCCAGCGAGTATTATTGGGAGCAGTTGGGAAAGTTGACAAAAAAATATCCCAAACCCTGAATAGAAACTAAGTGTCCCTCGAGAGGTGACTGCCTTCTATCAGAGAGAGAGCTGAGAGAGAGAGAGAGAGGAAGAGAAAGAGAGAGAGAGAGAGAAAGAGAGAGAAAAGAGGCTGTTTCCAAAGTGAAAAAGTTGGACTTGTCAGCAGTTTGTCCCAGTCGATACTCAAGGACAAGGCAACTAGTCTACTCTCCACTGCACGGTCCCTGATAGATTTTGTCCGTAGAGAGAAAGGGAAGAGAAAGGGATTTACGTAGCAAAGGACCTGGAACTCTCGTCTCTTGTGTTCCATGTACTTGTTTACTTTGAAAAGAAAGAGCTTCCATATTTGCTTCCAAGATGGCACATTGAAAGGTTCCAGGTGAAAGACTTCAGTCAAGCCAAACTCCAAAATGCAAATATAGGGAAGCACACAAATGATGCTTTTGCTTTGACTCAATCCAAGCCACATCAACCACAGACTGACAAATGTCTGCACTCTGTTCACACATTGACTCCAGTGTTACCTCGTAGTTTGCTCATCTATCCAGCCATCTCTCTATATCTTCTGTTCCCTTTACTGTATGACTCATTGACCTCATGCGACAGTTGCAAAGACTTGTAGCTATAAAAGTGAGCTTGGTCTGTCCGGTGTTTTTGCATTATGTATGTGCGCATTTGCACACCCTTGTGAGTCTGTTTTTGCTTACATCCATGACTGGACTGAGTGTGTGCGTTCCTCTTTCTCTCTCCAGTTCCTTCTCCTCCTGCTGCTGGCCATGCCCGAGGCACTGAGCGGCGCGTCAGAGGTGGATCTCCCTGTGTCCTCGGCTCTGCTTTCGCTGCCCTTCTACCTGCTGTGCCTGCTCCTCTTCTCCGTGCACATGCTGGTGTGCACGTCGGCTGAGAGTGTCTGCTACTTCTGCAGCCTCCCCTGGGGCCTGGTGTTCGGGGCAGTGGCCCTCTCCTCTGCCCTGCTCTGCATTCTGGTATCCATGGCAGCCAGGAAGGGAGCAAAGCCCCCTGGTAAGGTGAGTACATTGTCCCGAGAGCCATCTCCAATGAGACATTAGTAGCTCTTTTGTCTTCTAAAGACTGGTCAAATGTTACGCTCAACCTGGTAATTAATGGTTGTTTTCAGACCACAAATGTCTGAAGACATTTGACACTGACCTTAGTTCTCTCCATCTCTTGAAGAATTAGGCTAGTGCATTTTCTTCTCTGACCCTCCCTGACCACAGTAGCCTATTCCCTTTCATTGACATTATACAGACCTGCTCAAATTTGTTGGTACACTTACAGCTCATTGAAATAATGCTTCATTCCTCCTGAGAAGTGATGAAATTGAAAACTATTTTATCATGTATACTTGCATGCCTTTGGTATGTCAAAGAATAAAGCAAAGAAGCTGTGGAAAGAGATGAATTATTGCTTATTCTACAAAGATATTCTAAAATGGCCTGGACACACATGTTGGTACCCCTTAGAAAAGATAAGAAATGATTTGATTATAGTGATATTTCAAACTAATTGAATTAGTATCACACATGTCTCCAATCTTCATCATCATTGTCATTCAGCCTATTTAAATGGAGTAAAGTAGTCACTGAGCTGTATGGTATCATTGTGGTCACCACACTGAATGTGGACCAGAGTAAAGTAGTCACTGAGCTGTATGGTGTCATTGTGTGCACCACACTGAACATGGACCAGAGTAAAGTAGTCACTGAGCTGTTTGGTATCATTGTGAGCACCACACTGAACATGGACCAGAGTAAAGTTGTCACTGAGCTGTATGGTATCATTGTGAGCACCACACTGAACATGGACCAGAATAAAGTAGTCACTGAGCTGTTTGGTATCATTGTGAGCACCACACTGAACATGGACCAGAGTAAAGTTGTCACTGAGCTGTATGGTATCATTGTGAGCACCACACTGAACATGGACCAGAATAAAGTAGTCACTGATCTGTATGGTATCATTGTGTGCACCACGCTGAACATGGACCAGAATAAAGTAGTCACTGAGCTGTTTGGTATCATTGTGTGCACCACACTGAACATGGACCAGAGTAAAGTAGTCACTGAGCTGTATGGTATCATTGTGTGCACCACACTGAACATGGACCAGAATAAAGTAGTCACTGAGCTGTATGGTATCATTGTGTGCACCACACTGAACATGGACCAGAGTAAAGTAGTCACTGAGCTGTATGGTATCATTGTGTGCACCACACTGAACATGGACCAGAATAAAGTAGTCACTGAGCTGTTTGGTATCATTGTGAGCACCACACTGAACATGGACCAGAGAAAGCAAAGGAGACATTAGTCTGAGGAGATCAGAAAGAAAATAATAGACAAGCGTGGTAAAGGTTAAAGGCTACAAGACCATCTCCAAGTAGCTTGATGTTCATGTGACAACAGTTGCAAATATTATTAAGAAGTTTAAGGTCCATGGAACTGTAGCCAACCTCCCTGGGCATGGCTGCAGGAGCAAAATCGACCCCAGATTGAACAGATAAAGAACCAAGGATAACTGCCAAAGAGATACAAGCTGAACTCCAAGGTGAAGGTCACTGGTTACATCACTGCCTGGTATGACAACTGCTCGGCCTCCGACCGCAAGGCACTACAGAGGGTTAGTGCATACGGCCCAGTACATCACTGGAGCCAAGCTTTCTGCCATCCAGGACCTCTATACCAGGCGTGTCAGAGGAAGGCCCTAAAAATTGTCAAAGACTCCAGCCACCCAAGTCATAGACTTCTCTCTGCTACCGCACGGCAAGAGGCCTCTAAACTGACTTCAACCCCTAAGCCATAAGACTCCTGAACTTCTCGTCAAATGGCTGCCCAGACTATTTGCAGTGCCCCCCTCACCCCCTCTTTACACCACTACTACTCTCTGTTGTCATCTATGCATAGTTACTTTAATAACTCTGCCTACATGCACATACTACCTCAAATAACCAGTCCCTCCCCTGTACATTGACTCTGTATCGGTACCCCCCTCCCCTGTATATAGTCTCGCTATTGTTATTTCACTGCTGAGCTTTAATTGCGTGGTACTTTTATCTCTTATTCTTATCTGTATTTTTTTTTAAACTGCATTATTGGTTAGGGGCTCGTAAGTAATCATTTCACTGTTGTATTCGGGGGCATGTGACTGATAACATTTGATTTGATGTCAGTTTCTGATCGCACCATTCATGGCTTTTTTGAGCGAAAGTGGGCTGCAGGAGGACTCCACTTTTGAAAGAAACATTTTTAAAAAACTAGACTGGAATTTGCTAAAATGCATATTGACAAACCCACAATCCTTCTGGAAGAATGTCCTTTGGGCAGATGAGTCAAAACTGGAGCTTTTTGGCAAGTCACATCAGCGCTATGTTCACAGACGAAGAAAAGAACACCATACCTACAGTGAAACATGGAGGAGGCTCGGTTCTGTTTTGGGGCTGCCTTGCTGCAACTGGCACAGGGTGCCTCGAATCTGTGCATGACACAATGAAATCTCAAGACTGTCAAGGCATTCTGGAGCGAAACGTACTGCCCAGTGTCAGAAAGCTCTGTCTCAGTCGCAGGTCATGTGTCCTCCAATAGGATAATGACCCAAAACACTCAGCTAAAAGCAACCAAGAATGGATAAGAACAAAACATTGGACTATTCCGAAGTGGCATTCTATGAGTCCTGATCTGAATCCTATTGAAAATCTATGGAAAGAGCTGGAACTTGCAGTCCGGAGAAGGATTGAGACAGCTGGAGCAGTTTGCTCAGGAAGAGTGGGACAAAGTACCTGTTAATAGCTGCAGAAGTCTCATTGAGACCTACGGAAAAAGTTTGATTGCAGTGATTGCATCGAAAGGTTGTGCAACAAAATATTAAGTAAAGGGTCCCACCATTTTTGTCCATGCCATTTTCATTTAGTTTTTTTGATTTCTATTAAATATGGAATAAACAATGGTGGATGCCAATTACTTTAGTCAGTTTCAAGTGATTTCAGAGAAAATTGTGCGTTTTTCATTTTTTGTGGAGGGGTACCAACACATTTGAGCACGTCTGTATATATTGAGCAGACGGTTTAAATAATTGCATTGCATGTTAATAAAAAATACACCGTTTGAGACAAAAGGTCTTCGAAATTATGCTGTCCTTTCTTTGTAATTACTTATTTCTGTCCCTGCAAGTCATATGATTAAAACCATAAGACCAAATATGTTTGCATTGTTTCAAAATGGCACCTCAAGCATGCAACATAAAGAGAGGTGAATAATTCAAATGAATTACCCTTTCCAGAAAAAGTTTTAAAGACAAACTGTTTCTTTCTACTTCTAAGTCACCAGTGTCATTTAGCTTTCTTAATTATGTTTGAAAAAGTGGCCTCTTCTCTCTCTCTTCTGGGAACTAACAGAACGTGCTGACACAGAGGAGAAGAGCACAGAGAAAGACAGAGAGAGATACAGTGCATTCGGAAAGTATTCAGACCCTTTGATTTTTCCCCCCACAATTTATTACGTTACATCATTATTATATAATTGATTAAATGTTTTTTTTTCTTCACATTACCCAATAATTTTGAAGCAAAAACAGGTTTTAAGACATTTTTGCAAAACAAATAGAAATACCATCAGACCCTTTACTCAGCACTTTGTTGAAAAACCTTTCGCAGCGATTACAGCCACGAGTCATCTTGGGTATGACGCTACATGCTCAGCACACCTGTATTTGGAGGAGTTTCTCAGATTGTTCTCTACAGATCCTCTCAAACTCTTGTCAGGTTGAATGGGGAGCGTTGCTGCACAGCTATTTTCAGGTCTCTCCAGAGATGTTCGATCGGGTTCGGACTCTGGCTGGGCCACGCAAGAACATTCAGAGACTTAAACCGAAGCTACTGCTGTATTGTCTTGGCCGTGTGCTTAGGGTTGTTGTCCTGTTGGAAGGTGAACCGTCGCCCCAGTCTGAGGCCGTGAGTGCTCTGGAGCAGGTTTTCATCAAGGATCACTCTGTACTTTGCTCCGTTCATCTTTCCCCCGATCCTGACTAGTCTCCCAGTCCCTGCCGCCGAAAAACATCCCCACGGTATGATGCTGCCACCACCATGCTTCACAGTAGGGATGGTGCCAGGTTTCATCCAGATGTAAAGCTTGGAATTCAGGCCAAAGAATTCAATCTTGGTTTCATCAGACCAGAGAATCTTGTTTCTCATGGTCTGAGAGTCCTTTAGGTGCCTTTTGACAAACTCCAAGCAGGCTGTCGTGTGCCTTTTAGAGTGGCTTCCGTCTGCCACTCTACCATAATGGCCTGATTGGTAGACTGCTACAGAGATAGTTGTCCTTCTGGAAGGTTCTCCCATCTCCACAGAGGAACTCTGGAGCTCTGTCAGAGTGACCATCTGGTTCTTGGTCACCTCCCTGACCAGGGCCATTCTCCTCCAATTGCTCAGTTTGGCCAGGCGGCCAGCTCCAGGAAGAGACTTGGTTGTTCCAAAGTTATCCCATTTAAGAATAATGGACGCCACTGTGTTGTAATAACCAAAAAAGTTCAACAAATACAAATATATTTGAGATTTGAGATTCTTCAAGGTAGCCACTCTTTGCCTTGATGACAGTTTTGCACACTCTTGGCATTCTCTCAACCAGCTTCATGAGGTAGTCCAAACCTTTGACACACCTGCTCGCTTAATGCGACTATCATTTGTTTTTCAGCAGGACAATGACCCAAAACACTCCTCCAGGCTGTGTGAAGCATTTTTGACCAAGAAGGAAGTGATGGAGTGCTGCATCAGATGACCTGGCCTCCATAATCACCTGACCTCAAACCAATTGAGATGGTTTGGGATGAGTTAGATGAGTTGGACCGCAGAGTGAAGGAAAAGCAGCCAACAAGTGCTCAGCATATGTGAGAACTTCTTCAAGAATGTTGCAAAAGCATTCCTCATGAAGCTGGTTGAGAGAATGCCAAGGGTGTTAAAATATATTTTATTTATTTACACTTTTTTGCTTACTACATAATTCCATATGTGTTATGTCATAGTTTTAATGTCTTCACTATTATTCTACATTGTCGAAAATAGTTTTTTTTTTTTACTTTAACATTTTTTTGAATGAGTAGGTGTGTCCAAACGTTTGACTGGTACTGTATACATTGTAATAGCTGTACACTGTAAAGTCCATTATTCCCCTGAAGAGTATGAAGTAGGCTGTTTGATAAGGTTTGAATCCTAAGAAACCTGCCTAAACATAGTTTGAAGTACAATACCATTATAGCTACTTTAGTAGGTCAAAGCGTAGTAGGCCAAAGCTGTGTGCTGGAAAACCTTGGTATAGCATGGATGGAATAGGCATTGTGGTGCTCATGTGAATTTCCTGTCTTTTTTGGCTTCAGACCATGCTTACTTCTCACTTAAAACATTTTTTCCCCCCATGTTTTTACACAACATTATTATACCACATTATAATACAGCATAACACAGCAAAAAATGTAGTTAAAAGTAAACAGTAATCACAAATGTCAACAGAGATAATGTAGTTGTTATTATATATTTAATATTAACAGCTGATTTTCCAGAGGGAAGCAAAAAGACAGAAACTCACTTAAGCCAATTTGGAGAAAACTGGGGGAGAACATGTCCTGATTTCTCCTAAGACAATCGAGCCCCTGGAACCTAACAGTTTACTGAAGAAAGTCCTACATTACCTGGGGAAAACATGTCCTGATTTCTCCTATGACAATCGAGCCCCTGGAACCTAACAGTTTACTGAATAAAGTCCTACGTTACCTGGGGGAAAACATGTCCTGATTTCTCCTAAGACAATCGAGCCCCTGGAACCTAACAGTTTACTGAAGAAAGTCCTACATTACCTGGAAACAAAAGTCAATTATCACTAAATATAGCATTGTAAATACAATTCAGGGATGGCCACAATTGCTCTTGAGAAGCTGCAGTTTTATGCAGGCTTTTTTTTTGTTCAATCCCAGTTCTAGCACACCTCATTCTACTATTCATGGTCGTGATGAACAGCTGAGGTCTTGATGAGCAGCCGAGTAGTAGAATCAGGTGTGGTAGCACTGGACTTGAAGAAAAAAAAAAACATGTATAGCCCTGTGGATCGTCAAGAACAATTTTGGCAACTCCAGATACAAACAATGCTGAGAAACCCCTGTAAAATACAAGTACCAAACACTCTTAAGAACGACGATATACATATTTACAAATCTGCTCTAAATCCTTTCACTACAAATGTTCAACTCCAGTAAAAGAGCACACATTCCCTTATTTATATTTGACAGAATAAATATGAAAACAGATGGGACTATGCACAGATTTGGAACAGAACATACATTTTAAGTATTGATAGTGTGCGAATGACCATGTGTGCATTGGAATTGGCATAAGTCGTTTGTCAGCTCCACATGGGCCAGCTTGCATTTATTTCTCTGTGACAAGCGCTTGCCCACAATCCACTACTCTGCCATAAAGCACTGTGTCCTTGGGAAGTACCGTAGAGATGGCATGCATCTCAATCAATGAGGGCAACAACCTGTTCCTTTAGAATCTGAAAGCTGGTCTCCTCCATTCTAGCAAGGCACACGCAATAATACACACCACCACACTCACTGCCACTTGCCTGCCACTCCACGAACCCAAAGGCTCTTTTAAGAGCCACCTAATTAATGAAAATAAGTGTGTGTGGGAATGGTCAAAATGTTTCCTCTGGGAGACAAATCCACAGTCTTCAGATCCACAGGCGGTAACTCTAAACGTTAACCCTGCGAACCCGGTTCTTAAAACATTGATTTTCACAGACCTTTTACATTTACATTTACATTTAAGTCATTTAGCAGACGCTCTTATCCAGAGCGACTTACAAATTGGTGCATTCACCTTATGACATCCAGTGGAACAGCCACTTTACAATAGTGCATCTAAATCTTTTAAGGGGGTGAGAAGGATTACTTTATCCTATCCTAGGTATTCCTTAAAGAGGTGGGGTTTCAGGTGTCTCCGGAAGGTGGTGATTGACTCCGCTGTCCTGGCGTCGTGAGGGAGTGTGTTCCACCATTGGGAGCCAGAGCAGCGAACAGTTTTGACTGGGCTGAGCGGGAACTGTACTTCCTCAGTGGTAGGGAGGCGAGCAAGCCAGAGGTGGATGAACTTTTAAATGGACAGATTGGAAGTGTTCGTTCGAAATGATTTTGCTCATTCACTCAGTACTGATTGAACATTTATTTAGCTTTCTTGGTTAAAATACAATTGTCTAAAACTGTTGATTTGTTGAAAACAGACTCATTTTATTACGTAGCTGACCAAGTTAGGAAGCGTGTCATTTTCCTTTGACTGCGCACAGCATGGCGTACAATTTAACTTAGTGTGTTTTCGAGCATGAACTGCTCTTTTCAGGTCCTGCCACAACATCTTAATCGGGTTTAGGTCTGGACTTTGACTAGGCCATTCCAGAACTTTAAGTGTATTGCTTTTGAGTCTTTCTGATGTAGAATTGCTTGTGTGTGTTGGATCATTGTCTTGCTGCATGACCCAGCTACGCTTCAGCTCACAGATGGATGGCCTGACTGGTTCCTTCAATGAGGGAAAGTCATCCAGGTCCTGAGGCAGCAAAGCATCCCCTTACCATCTCACTACCACCACCATGCTTGAACGTTTGTGTGAGGTTCTTACTGTGGAATGCAGTGTGTTTTTAACAGGGATCCATGCCTTCTGAAAAAGGATTAGCAGGCAATGATTTACATTGGCTCGTTTGATGTTCCAGGACAACTTTTAGAAATGGTGCCAACGGCGGGAATCACCACATCGCTTCCAATTATTGACCTTATGTGTCTGTGATGAACTGAAGTGAGGTCCCGCCACTGGATGCACCGTGACAGGTTTACTTTGGCTCTGTCTGTGTCAGCATGCCTTCAGAAACTGAAGGGGAGAGGAGGGAGCCTTGTGGGGTTCCTTTTGTGTGACAAACCCAGACAGTCTGGCAAAAAAGTTGAGTTCTAATGGCTATGTCCTGAATGGCACCCTACTCCCTATTTAGTGTCCTATGGGCCCTGGGGATAGGGTGCCATTAGGTAAGCAGGAAAACACTTGGGTGACAAACTGCCCTGTTGATGCTAAATCCACGTTACGACCAGACGAGATCTCCAGCAGTGTGCCAGTCTGCTATTGGATTAGCATATACAGTCAGGTCCAACATTATTGGCACCCATGGTAAAGATTAGCAAAAAGACTGTATAAAATAAGAATTTAAATATTGAGATATATTGTTTTCTAAAAAATCTTGGGAAATTATATTAGTTTTTACTAATAAAATTGCTCAGAGAAAGAGATTTTGTTTCACAAGTAAATATTTTTACTCAAAAGATATGGGTCAAAATTATTGCCACCCTTGTTTCAACATCTTTCAATTCCTCACCTTGCGAGGATAATGGCACTGAGTCTTTTTCTAAAAGTTTTATGAGATTGGAGAACACTTTGGGAGAGATCTTAGGCATTCCTCCTTACAGAATCTTTCCAGATCCTTGATATCTTTCGTCTCCGCTTATGGACTGACTCCTTCAATTCAAACCACAATTGTCAAGTGCGGCGACTAAGATGGCCTTTCCAAATGCTTATTTTGTGGTCAACTAACCTTTTCTTTGTGGATGTTGATGTGTGCTTCGGGTTATTTTCTTGCTGGAAGATCCACTTGCAGCCAAGATTTAGCCTCCTGGCAGAGGCAACCAAGTTTTGAGCTAAAATGTCCTGGTATGGGTCAAAATCACCATTGACCTTAACAATGGTCCCAGGACCAGTGGAAGCGAAATAGCTAATAACATCCAAGATCCTCCTCCATATTTACAATAGGTATGGGATTCTTTTTGCATTTGCATCTTTCTTTAGATGCCAAACCCACCGCTTGTGTGCAAAGAGATATCTTTTCATGTCACCCAACAAAGGCCTGACGTTTGCTAAACAGCATTGGCAATTGGATCAGAACCGGTGCTATGGTTAGATGACATGAATCTAGAGCTATTGGCCGTGCACGCCATTGGTGGGTTTGGTGTTGAAAGAAAGATGCAAATGCAGAAGATAACCACATACCTACTGAAAATATGGTGGATCTTTGATGTTATGGAGCTATTTTGCTTCCACTGGTCCTTGGGGCCCTTGTTAAGGTCAACGGACTAATGAACTTTACTCAGTGCCACAACATTGAAGCAAAAACCTGGATGCCTCTGCCAGGAGGCTGGAACTTGGCTGCTAGTGAAGAAATGGTTAATTGACCGGGGGGAAAAATTGTCCGTCTGTCTCCAGACTTGAACCCCATTGAAAACCTGTGGTTTGAATTGAAGAGGGCCGTTCATATGCAGAGACAAAGAATATCAAGGATCTGGAAGAATCGGTCTAAGATCCCTCCCAATGTGTTCTCCAATCCCACAATTAAGGTGAGGTATTAAGAGATATGAAAAACACATGTGCCAATAATGTTTATTCCTATTAAAGGACCTGCTATTGGCGGACCAAAAAAAAAGCAGATACTGATTAATCGGACTGTTTTTATATATGTATTTGTAATAATGACAATTACAACAATACTGAATTAACTATTTTATTTTCATTTAATATAATACATAAATAAAATCAATTTAGTCTCAAATAAATAATGAAACCTGTTTGGTTTAAATAATAAAAAAACAGTGTTTGAGAAGAAGGTAAAAGTGCAATATGTGACCTGTAAAAAAGCTAACATTTAAGTTCCTTGCTCAGAACATGAGAACATGTGAAAGCTGGTGGTTCCTTTATAGTCTTCAATATTTCCAGTTAAGAAATTTTAGGTTGTAGTTATTATAGGACTATTTCTCTCTATATCATTTGTATTTCATATACTTTTGACTATTGGATGTGCTTATAGGCACTATAGTATTGCCAGCCTCATCTCGGGAGTTGATAGGCTTGAAGTCATAAACAGTGCTGTGCTTCAAGCATTGCGAAGAGCTGCTGGCAAACGCAGGAAAGTCCTGTTTGAATGAAGGCTTACGAGCCTGCTGCTGCCTACCACCGCTCAGTCAGACTGCTCTATCAAATATCAAATCATAGACTTAATTATAATATAATAAACACACAGAAACACAAGCCTTATGTCATTAATATGGTCAAATCCGGAAACTATCATTTCGAAAACAAAACGATTATCCTTTCAGTGAAATACGGAACCGTTCCGTATTTTATCGAACGGGTGTCAACCCTAAGCCTAAATATTGCTGTTACATTGCACAACCTTCAATGTTATGTCATAATCATGTCAAATTCTGTCAAATTCATTACGGTCTTTGTTAGGAAGAAATGGTCTTCACACAGTTCACAACGAGCCAGGCGGCCCAGACTGCTGCAATATACCCTGACGCTAATGCGCTTTTGTTAAATCATCACCCGTTTGGCGAAGTAGGCTGTGATTCGATGATGAATTAACAGGCACCTCATTGATTATTTGCAACGCAGGACAAGCTAGTTAAACTAGTAATATCATCAACCATGTGTAGTTAACGAGTGATTATGTTAAGATTGATTGTTTTTTTATAAGATAAGTTTAATGCTAGCTAGCACCTTACCTTGGCTCCTTGCTGCACTCGAGTAACAGGTGGTCAGCCTGCCATTCAGTCTCCTCGTGGATTGCAAGGTAATCGGCCATAATCGGCATCCAAAAATGGCGATTACCGATTGTTATGAAAACTTGAAATCGGCCCTAATTAATCAGCAATGCCGGTTGACCTCTACTATCAATAATTGTATTTATTTTCTTATCAACGGAACATGAAATACGGTAATATGCTTTTCTTCCCGGAGTAATGTCTGAACAAGGACATGGATAATATACAGTTAGCTGGGTTTTCTATGCATCGGAAGGACGGCAGTGTTTGGTAACATTGTGGGGGTGGTGTGTGTCTCTTTGTTAACAACAGCTGGTGCGCGATCTCTAATATTAAGGAAGTCTCAGCTTATTTAGAGATTTTCTAACTCGCCTGAGATGGATTACCTCATGATAAACTGTAGACTATTATTTACCATGAGTTTTATACCATATTTTTCCATAGCGGTCTATTTACCACCACAAAACTATGCTGGCACTAACGAGCTCTACAAGACCATAAGCAATCAAGAAAATACTCATCCATAGGCGACACTCCTAGAGGCCTGTGATTTTAATGCAGAAAAACTGGAATCTGTTTTACCTCATTTCTACCAGCATGTCACCTGTGCAAAAAAAAAAAACTCTAGATCACCTTTATTCCAAGCACAGAGACGCATACAAAGCTCTCCCTCTGCCTTCATTTAGCAAATCTGACCAGAACTCTACGTTCCTGATACCTGCTTACAAGCAAAAACTCAAACAGGAAGTGGTCCGATGAAGCAGATGCTAAGCTACAGGACTGTTTTGCTAGCACAGACTGGAATATGTTCCGGGACTCATCCGATGGCATTGAGCAGTTTACCACGTCAGTCACTGGCTTCATTAATAAGTACAGCCTGTAATAACTACATGTTTCAAGCAAACCACCATAGTCCCTGTGCCCAAGAACAACAAGGAAACCTGTCTAAATGACTACCGCCCCGTAGCACTCGCATCTATCTGTAGCCATCAAATGCTTTGAAAGGCTGGTCATGGCTCACATCAACACCATCATCCCAGAAACCCTGGCCACCCTCCAATTCGCATACCGCCCCCAACAGATCCACCAACGACACCATCTCTTTTGCACTCCACACTGCTCTTTCCCACCTGGATAAAAAAGGAACACACACGTGAGAATGCTGTTCATTGACGACAGCTCAGCGTTCAACACCACAGTGCCCTCTAAGCTCATTGCTAAGCTAAGGACACTGGGACTGAACACCTCCCTCTGCCACTGGACCCTGGACTATTTACATTGACTCGCTTTTATTATATTCATGAATTTGTTTATATTTTTTGCACCGGCTCTATGCACACTCAGTAGACTTCACCAACCCACTCATACATACTACACTGATACTCCAACACAAATAAAACACTCTACATAGACTCACACACACACACACGCCTATTAATGCCACACACTAACACACAGACACACTTTCACACTCTTTGACACTCTTCACCCACGCTGCTACTCTGTTTATTATCTATCCTGATTGCCTAGTCACTTTACCCTTACCTACACGTACATATTACCTCAACTACCAACACTGCTGCTACTCTGTTTATTATCTATCCTGATTGCCTAGTCACTTTACCCCTACCAACACGTACATATTACCTCAACTACCAACACTGCTGCTACTCTGTTTATTATCTATCATTTTTTGTCACTTTAAACACTTGTACTTCAATTATAGCCTCGTTAAACCTTGTTAGCCTCGTTATTTTATTGTGTTACTATTACCTTTTATGTACTTAGGAAGTATTTGTCTTTGTAACTCTGCATTGTTGGGAATGGGCTTGTTAGTAAGTCTACACCTGTTGTATTTGTCGCATGTGACCAATAAAATGTGATTTGATTCGAATGTTGTTCCTGACTGTATATAGCCACGGTTTGACACTCATTTTGGTTAGCCATAAGCAGACAGTACTTTAAATGCTGGCCAACCCCAACAAATCTGATAAATTGGCAGATGTGAGACCATTCCAGGGAAATGCTGTTGCGATTCAAGTACCCTCCGTTCCTCAGCTCAGGGACCTTGAAGCAACAGAGGGAAAGAGGGATGATGAAGAAAGGAGAAATGAACAAAGAAAGGGTCCCCCCCCCCCTGACTTTGGTTTACACAAACAGAGTTCTGCTTACGCATTCCGTTTTCCCCTCTGCTGAGCTTGCGGCATGGTGTGCCCCTCCCGCCGATGCGTGAGTGGCACTTGGCGAGGACGAGCCCCTCTCTGTGGAGCAGCGTGTTACCGTGACACGCTACTGGGGGGGTCTGTGTTTATGGAAAGCGATCACTTCACCTTCTTTTGTTTGTGTAATAATTCATTTCATGATGTTTCCTTTACTCATACCATTTTGAGGGAGTGTGAGGGAAGGAAAATGAATACTACAATACAGACAATAGATTTCGATAGTCGGTCAATAGATTTGAGTGGCCCTGAAGCACGTTACACACAGTCTGTCCCTGTGAGTTTTAGCTGCTGTCCCCAATGACAGTGTGTTAACTTAGTGGGATCAGAGGAGTCCACTTACTCACTCTGTCAGGCTCCCCCTGAGTACTGAGTCAACAACAAGCCCCAGGGGGAGTACTACAACTCAGTGTGGGGCGAAAACACACAGACACACAAACACACGCATGGTCCTAGAATAGAAATAGACCTTCGTTGTTGTTGTTGTTCTGCTTTCTAACAGCTTAGGTCAGGATCTTGGGAACGCCATCAAAAAGCCTTCTCTTTCTAGGTTGGGGCATCTGTGCTCCCTGATATGTTATTGTGTTAAAATGACTTCAACTAGAACGTATTGGCCGGTATTTTAATTGCAGCCTTTATCTTGATCGTTTTGGTAAGTTTAGGTTACTCTGTATTAATTGTATTGCTTTGATGTGAAGTCAACTCTATGCTGTGGTTTGGCCAATGTGTTTATGTGTAATTAGTTGTTTATATTCCAGTAGCGGCCTGTGAGCCTAATATGACATCTTCTCTTTGTCTCCTTCTCCCCTAGTCTCCATCCCGTGCCAGCGGCGGTGGGTGGTCGCTGTCGGAACTTGACATTCTGCTCCTGGCTGGCACAGCTGGCCACACACTTAGCCTGTCGGCCAGCAGCTTCGTGGAGGAGGAGCACCAGGTCTGGTACTTCCTGCTCAACACCCTCTGTCTCGTCGTCTTCCAGGACGTCTGTCGCAAGTACTTCCGGGAGCGCAGGGCCAACATTGGCGTCATAGGGTGTTCGGAGGACGAAGACCGCCTCCCTCCTTCCAAAGAGGAGGATGTGGTAGCCTCACCGTTGACTGATTTGGGGGTGACAGGCGCAGATTCAGAGAGGTGGCTGGCCCTGGCAACACCGCTGCTTACCCTGGCGTGTTGCCGTCTGCTGCGCTCGCTCAACCAGACCGGGGTGCAGTGGGTTCATCTGCCTGACCTGGGACACTGGCTCAACAGGTGGGTGTGCTGAGGTTTGAATAGACCGGAATACTTGCTATTTATTGTTGTGCTGTGTGTTACTTCACACAAGATAAATGTTGGCATAAGTGGAGTGCCATACACTACCATATAGTGGTAGTTGAATATATTACATTTTCTTAATTTGAAGCAGCCTTTAGGAAAATATCAGTGTTTTTGTTAGCTTGCTTTTTGCCTAGTTCAGATCCACTATTTGATACATAGACCAATTCATTAAAGCAACATTTTGCATAATTATGCTTTGTGAAGGCCATCGGCAGTGCTTTCACGGAGAAGCGGTAGAACAAGTCTACTGCTTGAGTATAACAGTTCCTCCATCTTTTATTCATACCCCTATCATACACTCAGATCTATGCCCGGTTTCTAGCTTTCAACGGCTTTCATGACGCACCGTCACTGAAGTGCAACTCTACTTCTGAGTAAAAATGTGTCGTTCTGCCCCTGAGCAAGACAGTTAATCCACTGTTCCCCGGGGCGCCGAATACGTGGATGTTGATTATGGCTGCCCCCCCGCACCTCTCTGATTCAGAGGGGTTGGATTAAATGCAGAAGACTCATTTCAGTTGGACAACTGACTAGGTTGACTCTCTGCTATGCAATCTGGTTTCAGAGCTGGTCATGGATGCACCTCAGCCACGCTCAAGGTCCTAAACGATATCTTAATCGCCATCGATAAGAAACATTACTATGCAGCCGTATTCATTGATCTGGCCAAGGCTTTTGACTCTGTCAATCACCACATCCTCATCGGCAGACTCGACAGCCTTGGTTTCTCAAATGATTGCCTCGCCTGGTTCACCAACTACTCCTCTGATAGAGTTCAGTGTGTCAAATCGGAGGGTCTGCTGTCCGGACCTCTGGCAGTCTCTATGGGGGTGCCACAGGGTTCAATTCTTGGACCGACTCTCTTCTCTGTATACATCAATGAGTTCGCTCTTGCTGCTGGTGAGTCTCTGATCCACCTCTACGCAGACGACACCATTCTGTATACTTCTGGCCCTTCTTTGGACACTGTGTTAACAACCCTCCAGGCAAGCTTCAATGCCATTACAACTCTCCTTCCGTGGCCTCCAATTGCTCTTAAATACAAGTAAAACTAAATGCATGCTCTTCAACCGATCGCTACCTGCACCTACCCGCCTGTCCAACATCACTACTCTGGACGGCTCTGACTTAGAATACGTGGACAACTACAAATACTTAGGTGTCTGGTTAGACTGTAAACTCTCCTTCCAGACCCATATCAAACATCTCCAGTCCAAAGTTAAATCTAGAATTGGCTTCCTATTTCGCAACAAAGCATCCTTCACTCATGCTGCCAAACATACCCTTGTAAAACTGACCATTCTACCAATCCTCGACTTTGCGATGTCATTTACAAAATAGCCTCCGACACACTACTCAACAAATTGGATGCAGTCTATCATAGTGCAATTTGTTTTGTCACCAAAGCCCCATATACTACCCACCATTGCGACCTGTACGCTCTCGTTGGCTGGCCCTCGCTTCATACTCGTCGCCAAACCCACTGGCTCCATGTCATCTACAAGACCCTGCTAGGTAAAGTCCCCCCTTATCTCAGCTTGCTGGTCACCACCGCATCTCCCACCTGTAGCACGCGCTCCAGCAGGTATATCTCTCTAGTCACCCCCAAGACCAATTATTTCTTTGGCCGCCTCTCCTTCCAGTTCTCTGCTGCCAATGACTGGAACGAACTACAAAAATCTCTGAAACTGGAAACACTTATCTCCCTCACTAGCTTTAAGCACCAACTGTCAGAGCAGCTAACAGATTACTGCACCTGTACATAGCCCACCTATAATTTAGCCCAAACAACTACCTCTTTCCCAACTGTATTTTATTTATTTATTTATTTTGCTCCTTTGCACCCCATTATTTTTATTTCTACTTTGCACATTATTCCATTGCAAAACTATCATTCCAGTGTTTTACTTGCTATATTGTATTTACTTTGCCGCCACTTTACTTTTTGCCTTTTTGGCCTTTTTATTGCCTTTACCTCCTTATCTCGCCTCATTTGCTCACATTGTATATGGACTTGTTTTTGTACTGTATTATTGACTGTATGTTTGTTTTACTCCATGTGTAACTCTGTGTCATTGTATCTGTCGAACTGCTTTGCTTTATCTTGGCCAGGTCGCAATTGTAAATGAGAACTTGTTCTCAACTTGCCTACCTGGTTAAATAAAGGTGAAATAAATCAAATAAATAAATAGGTATTCCCCTTTCCATTCACACAACACAGGAGTGCCTTATTAGCTTGTGAAGATTACAGTTCTAGAGGGCCGACTCACAGGCAGTACTCTCTTCCCAGTCAGTTATGACTATGTTGTATGAAAGGAATACATATAGCTCATGGTAATACTGTTCCATAGGTCTCAACCCGCATGGTCTCAAGTCGTAGCCTGTCCAAGAGACTTCAGTTCCTGTGCTCATCCTCGTTTCCAACA
The DNA here is from genome assembly GCF_023373465.1 of Oncorhynchus keta. Lineage (NCBI taxonomy): Eukaryota > Metazoa > Chordata > Actinopteri > Salmoniformes > Salmonidae > Oncorhynchus > Oncorhynchus keta. The sequence continues at coordinate 41,838,765 of NC_068450.1, forward strand.
TGATTTTCCCTCCTTCCTGTTAGAGTTATGGTAGTACAAAAAGTACAAACCTCTGCAGAGTCATCAAATGAGCAAAATGACAATGTAAATTACGCAGGCTCCGCCGCTCGCCGCATGTGGCAGGGGCTACAGTCCATTACGGAATACAAAGGAAGATCCAACCGTGATCTGCCCAAATGATGCCTCTCTACTCGACCAACTCAATGCATTTTATGCCAGCTTTGAAAACAGCAACGTCGTGCCGGGTGGGATGGCCGTGACCCAGACGATTTGGTGATCTCGCTCTCCGAGGCCGACGTGAGAAACATCTTTAATCGGGTCAACACCTGCAAGGGCGCGGGACCGACAGTAATCCAGGGAGCAGTCTCAGAGCATGGGCAGAACAACTGGCAGGCATATTAGGGTACTTTTCAACCTCACCTTGTCCCAGTCTATAATCCACACATGTTTTAAGAAGACCACTATCATTCCTGTCCCCAAGAACTCTAAAGCTTCATGCCACAATGACTACCGCCCTGTAGCACTCACATCTGTAATCATGAAGTGCTCTGAGAGGCTGGTTATGGCAACACATTAGCTCCATCATCCCAGACACCCTAAACCTACTCGTTTGCATACTGCCCCAACAGGTCCATAGATGACGCAAACTGAATTGCTTTCAACACTACCCTCACCCACTTAGATAAGAGGAATACCTATGTGAAAATGCTGTTCATTGATTACAGCTCAGCGTTCAACACCATTGCGTTCACACCTCCCTCTGCAACTGGATCCTGGACTTCCTGCGCCACGCTATCCCTCAACACAGGGGCCCCACAGGGGTGTTTGCTCCTCTATTCCTTGTTCACCCACAACTGCGTAGCCACGCACGACTCCAGGACCATCATCAAGTTTGCTGACAACCTGACGGTGGTAGGACTGATCACTGGCGAAGATGAGTCAGCCTACAGGGAGGATGTCAGTGACCTGGCAGTGTGGTGCTAGAACAACAACCTCTCCCTCAATGTCAGTAAGACCAAGGAGCACGATGGGGCTGCAGTGGAGCAGGTCGAGATCTTCAAGTTCCTCGGTGTCCAAATCACTGAAGACTTAAAATGATCCAAACACAAGCGTACGGTTGTCAACATGGCGCGACAGCCCAGCTTCCCTCTCAGGAGGTTGGAAAAGTTTGGCATGGGCCCTCAAATCCTTAAAAAGTAAATGTCTGGTGTGGCAATAGCACCGCCCTCAATCACATGGCTCTACAGAGGGTGGTGCAGACAGCCCAGGACATCACTGGGGCACATGTCCTTGCCAACCAGTACATCTACACTGAACGAAAATATAAACGCAACATGTAAAGTGTTGGTTCCATGTTTCATGAGTTGAAATACAAAACTCCAGACATTTTCCATATGCACAATAATCATATTTCTCTTCAGTTGTGTGCACAAATGTGTTGACATCCCTGTTAGTGAGCATTTCTCCTTTGCCAAGATAATTCATCCACCTGACAGCTGTGGCATATCCAGAAGCTAATTAAACAGTATGATCATTACACAGGTGCACCTTGTGCTTGGGACAACAAAATGGCACTTTATAATGTGCAGTTCTGTCACATAACACAATGCTACAGATGTTTCAAGTTTTAAGGGAGCGTGCAATTGGCATGCTGAGTGCAGGAATGTCCACAAGAGCTGTGTCCAGAGAATGTAATGCTGATTTCTTTACCATAAGCCACATCCAACGTTGTTTTACTGATTTTGGTACTACATACAACCGGCCTTACAACCACAGACCACGTGTAACCACACCAGCTCAGGATCCCCACATCCGGCTTCTTCACCTGTGGGATTGTCTGAAGGGGCTGAGAGGAGTATTTCTGTCTGTAATAAAGCCCTTTTGTGGGAAAAACAAATTATTTAAATAGACTGATTTCTTTATATTTTTTAAAATCTTTGAAATTGTTGTATGTTGCGTACATTTTTTTATTCAGTATATATCAGGCAGTGTGGTCGGAAGGCCCAGAGAAAATATTAATGACTGCAACCACCCAAGCAATAGACTATTCTCTCTGCTTCCGCACAGGAATAGGTACCGGTGCATAAGTATGGCACCAACAGGCTCTTGAACAGCTTCTATCCCCAAGCAATAAGACTGATAAATAGCTAACAAAATAGCTGACACGGACGATCTGAGTAAACCTTGTATCTTTATTGACCTTTTATTGTTATTTTTGCACTTTCTCTATGCACACTCACTGGGCCCTACACACACACACACTCACTGGGCCCTACACACACACAAACACACACACTCACTGGGCCCTACACACACACACACACGCACACACTCACTGGGCCCTACACACACACACATACACACTCACTGGGCCCTACACACACACACCCACTGGGCCCTACACACACACACACTCACTGGGCCCTACACACACACACACAATCACTGGGCCCTACACACACACACACACTCACTGGGCCCTACACACACACACACACTCACTGGGCCCACACACACACTCACTGGGCCCCACACACACACACACACTCACTGGGCCCTACACACACACACATACACACTCACTGGGCCCTACACACACACACTCACTGGGCCCTACACACACACACACACTCACTGGGCCCTACACACACACACTCACTGGGCCCTACACACACACACTCACTGGGCCCTACACACACACACACACACTCACTGGGCCCACACACACACTCACTGGGTCCTACACACACACACACACACACACACACACACACACACACACACACACACACACACACACACTGGGCCCTACACACACACACTCACTGGGCCCTACACACACACACACTCACTGGGCCCTACACACACACACTCACTGGGCCCTACACACACACTCACTGGGCCCTACACATACACACTCACTGGGCCCTACACATACACACTCACTGGGCCCTACACACACACACTCACTGGGCCCTACACACACACTCACTGGGCCCTACACACACACACACACACACACACACACACACACACACACACACACACACACACACACACACTGGGCCCTACACACACACACACACAGACACACACTCACTGGGCCCTACACACACACACATACACACTCACTGGGCCCTACACACACACACTCACTGGGCCCTACACACACACACTCACTGGGCCCTACGCACGCACACACACACACACACACACACACACACACACACACACACACACACACAATCACTGGGCCCTCCACACACACACTCACTGGGCCCTACACACACACACACACATACACACTCACTGGGCCCTACACACACACACACACACTCACTGGGTCACACACACACACACACACACACACACACACACACACACTCACTGGGCCCTACACACACACACACACACTCACTGGGCCCTACACACACACACACACTCACTGGGCCCTACACACACACACACACACACACACACACACTCACTGGGCCCTACACACACACACATACACACTCACTGGGCCCTACACACACACACTCACTGGGCCCTACACACACACACACACACACACACACACACACACACACACACACACACACACACACACACACACACACAGACACACACTCACTGGGCCCTAGACACACACACACACACTCACTGGGCCCTACACACTCACTGGGCCCTGGGCCCTACACATACACACTCACTGGGCCCTACACACACACACTCACTGGGCCCTACACACACACACTCACTGGGCCCTACACACACACACACACACACACACACACACACACACACACACACACACACACACACACACACACACACACACTGGGCCCCACACACACACACACACACACACACTCACACACACACACACACACACACACACACACACACACACACACACACACACACACACACACACACACACACACACACACACACACACACTCACTGGGCCCTACACACACACACTCACTGGGCCCTACACACACACACACACATACACACTCACTGGGCCCTACACACACACACACTCACTGGGTCCTACACACACACACACACACACACACACACACACACACACACACACACACACTCACTGGGCCCTACACACACACACACACACTCACTGGGCCCTACACACACACACACACACTCACTGGGCCCTACACACACACACACACTCACTGGGCCCTACACACACACACTCACTGGGCCCTACACACAGACACACACACACACACACTCACTGGGCCCTACACACACACACACACACACACACACACTCACTGGGCCACACACACATACACACTCACTGGGCCCTACACACACTCACTGGGCCCTACACACACACACACACACACACACACACACACACACATCACACACACACACACACACACACACTCACTGGGCCCTACACACACACACTCACTGGGCCCTACACACACACACAGACACACACTCACTGGGCCCTACACACACACACACAATCACCGGGCCCTCACACACACACACTCAC